>NC_090654.1:88438864-88593864 GCF_040937935.1 Hyperolius riggenbachi
GACCCGAACGCGCTCTGATTGGCCGAACTGTCACGTGGTTCGGGTAAATAAATACCCGAACCACGTCATATCTCCGCCATTTGTCTGTGGGTTTAGCTTTGGGTAGGCAGGCAGGGTAGTTCGCGCTCCAGCCACGCTAGCCAGGGTCCCCCCTGTCATTGTGTCACTGCTGGGAACAGTAGTACACCGCTTGCTCAGCCACACTATATAGCATTCTGTTTACTGCCACTCTGTGTACCTCGCTCAGCCACACTATATAGCATTCTGTTTACTGCCACTCTGTGTCTGCTGGGAATAGTAGTACACCGCTTGCTCAGCCACACTATATAGCATTCTGTTTACTGCCACTCTGTGTACCTCGCTCAGCCACACTATATAGCATTCTGTTTACTGCCACTCTGTGTCTGCTGGGAATAGTGGTACACCGCTCGCTCAGCCACACTATATAGCATTCTCTTCACTGTTCTGTGTCTGCTTGGAATAGTGGTACACCGCTCGCTCAGCCACACTATATAGCATTCTGTTTACTGTTCTGTGTCTGCTGGGAATAGTGGTACACCGCTCGCTCAGCCACACTATATAGCATTCTGTTTACTGTTCTGTGTCTGCTGGGAATAGTGGTACACCGCTCGCTCATCCACACTATATAGCATTCTGTTCACTGTTCTGTGTCTGCTGGGAATAGTGGTACACCGCTCGCTCAGCCACACTATATAGCATTCTGTTCACTGTTCTGTGTCTGCTGGGAATAGTGGTACACCGCTCGCTCAGCCACACTATATAGCATTCTGTTCACTGTTCTGTGTCTGCTGGGAATAGTGGTACACCGCTCGCTCAGCCACACTATATAGCATTCTGTTCACTGTTCTGTGTCTGCTGGGAATAGTGGTACACCGCTCGCTCAGCCACACTATATAGCATTCTGTTCACTGTTCTGTGTCTGCTGGGAATAGTGGTACACCGCTCGCTCAGCCACACTATATAGCATTCTGTTTACTGTTCTGTGTCTGCTGGGAATAGTGGTACACCGCTCGCTCATCCACACTATATAGCATTCTGTTCACTGTTCTGTGTCTGCTGGGAATAGTGGTACACCGCTCGCTCAGCCACACTATATAGCATTCTGTTCACTGTTCTGTGTCTGCTGGGAATAGTGGTACACCGCTCGCTCAGCCACACTATATAGCATTCTGTTCACTGTTCTGTGTCTGCTGGGAATAGTGGTACACCGCTCGCTCAGCCACACTATATAGCATTCTGTTTACTGTTCTGTGTCTGCTGGGAATAGTGGTACACCGCTCGCTCAGCCACACTATATAGCATTCTGTTTACTGTTCTGTGTCTGCTGGGAATAGTGGTACACCGCTCGCTCAGCCACACTATATAGCATTCTGTTTACTGTTCTGTGTCTGCTGGGAACAGTAGTACACCGCTCGCTCAGCCAGAGTATATAGCATTGTGTTTACTGCCACTCTGTGTACACCGCTCAGCCAGACTATATACCATTGTTTACTGACACTCTGTGTACACCGCTCAGCCAGACTATATACCATTGTTTACTGACACTCTGTGTACACCGCTCAGCCAGACTATATACCATTGTTTACTGCCACTCTGATTCTGCTGGGAACAGTAGTACACCGCTCGCTCAGCCAGACTATATACCATTGTTTACTGACACTCTGTGTACACCGCTCAGCCAGACTATATACCATTGTTTACTGCCACTCTGATTCTGCTGGGAACAGTAGTACACCGCTCGCTCAGCCAGACTATATACCATTGTTTACTGACACTATATAGCAGACTATATAGCATTGTGTGTACACCGCTCAGCCAGACTATATACCATTGTTTACTGACACTCTGTGTACACCGCTCAGCCAGACTATATACCATTGTTTACTGCCACTCTGATTCTGCTGGGAACAGTAGTACACCGCTCGCTCAGCCAGACTATATACCATTGTTTACTGACACTCTGTGTACACCGCTCAGCCAGACTATATACCATTGTTTACTGCCACTCTGATTCTGCTGGGAACAGTAGTACACCGCTCGCTCAGCCAGACTATATAGCATTGTGTTTACTGCCACTCTGTGTACACCGCTCAGCCACACTATATAGCATTGCGTACTCTGCCAGTCAGTGTGTATATTGCTGGGATCAGTAATACTCCACTCACCGTCAACCACTATATGAGCTCAACATGAGTTCCCCAGAGACCTCCGCTGTGAGCAGCACTCCCAACAACAGCAACAGCCAACGCCCCACGCAAGCTATAACATCCACCCCAGCAGCCAGTGGTCAGCAGCAGCCCTCCCCGGAGGAGAACGTTGTGTCCATCAGTCCGTCGCCAGAGCGATTAATGACGGCTGCCATTGAGGAGATGATGGGGCCTGATGTGGAGGAGGAGGTCTGGCTCAGGCCAGCATCCCAAGTTAATGTTGAGGACGATGAGGGGTCTGTGTCTGGGGATGTTGGGGTGGCAGAGGTGGTGGGTGGGTCAGACTCAGGAGAAGAGTTGTATGATGAGGATGATGATCGGGACCATCTGTATGTGCCTCAGAGTCCGACCCCGGAAAACATGTTGTATCGTGTGTTTAGGTACTAAAATCTGCGTTCCCTCCCAGTAGTGTTGGGCGAACAGTGTTTGCCACTGTTCGGGTTCTGCAGAACATCACCCTGTTCGGGGTGACTATATAGCAGACTATATAGCATTGTGTTTAATGCCACTCTGTGTACACGGCTCAGCCACACTATATAGCATTGTGTTTACTTCCACTCTGTGTCTGCTGGGAACAGTAGTACACCGCTCACCCGCCACTGTATAGCATTGTGCTCTGTGTCACTGCTGACAATAGTGGTACACCGCTCACCCACCACTGTATAGCATTTCTGTACTGCCACTGTACTGCTGCCAGTCAGCGTGTACTTTAAGGATAAGTGAAATGAGGAAGAAATCCGGTGAAAGAGGGAGGGGCAAGGGAAGAGGTGTTTCCCCTGACGGTTCACGTACAGGCCACAGGGGAGCACCCAAGAAAACCCACTCAATACTGCCCATGTTGTCCAGGACAACAACCCTCACAGATCCAAAAGAACAGGACCAGATAATTACTTGGATGACCTCTCAAGCGTCCAGCAGTGGGTTAAGCAGCACCAGCACATCACGCACGAGGTCCGAGTCCTCAGCCAGTTAAAGTCTGGGCTTTCTTTGAAGACTGCACTGAGGATGTTACCATGGCGATTTGCAAGGTGTGCAAGACCCGCCTGAGCAGGGGGAAAAGTATTAACAACCTCTCCACCACCAGCATGAGCCGCCACATTCTATCCAAACATCCCACTCTGTGGGCAAACGCGGCAGGACAGGGTACCACCAGCAACACTGCCTCCCTTGGGTTCACCAGACTCACCACCAGACCCGCCTCAGCAGCAGCAGTAGCCCAGCCATTGCGTGGTTCACAACATTCACAAACATCAGACGATGCTGACACTGTCACTTTCCGGACTAGTGCTCTTGAGGTCTCCCAGTGTTCATCAAACACAACAACCAACAGCCCTTCGGTGTGCAGCGCTACGGTTGAGTTGTCTGTCTCTGAGATGTTTGAGCACAAGAGGAAATTGCCAGCAAATGACCCCCGGGCCGTGGCAGTAACAGCCAGCCAGCATAGCCAAGCTTCTGGCCTGCGAAATGCTGCCATATCGAGTGGTGGAGACAAACAGCTTCAAGGGCATGATGTCAGTGGCCATCCCACGTTACGTGGTTCCCAGCCGCTACCACTTTGCGCGCTCTGCAGTGCCTGAGTTGCATGAGCACGTGGTCAGCTAAATAACCCGAAGCTTGAAGAATGCCGTTGCCTGCAAGGTTCACCTCACCACTGACACCTGGACGAGTGCGTTCGGCCAGGGTCGATACATCTCCCTTACCGCGCACTGGGTGAACCTTGTGGAGCCTGGCAGCGATTCCTCACCTGCTACGGCGCGGGTGTTGCCCACGCCGCAAACAGCTGGATAACAACAGCAGCACCTACCTCTCTGACTCCTTCTCCTCCAACGCATCTCAAAGCTGTACCTCATCCGGAAATGCTAACCCAGCACCAGCAGCAGTAGGATCGTGGAAGCAGTGCAGCACAGCTGTTGGCATGCGTCAGCAAGCGTTGCTGAAGCTGATCTGCCTTGGGGATAAGCAGCACACAGGGGAGGAAATTTGGAGGGGAATAAAGGAACAGACGGATTTGTGGCTGGCACCGCTGGACCTGAAACCGGGCATGAAGCTAGACACCTGGCACGAACTGGCAATGTACGCAATAGAGGTGCTGGCTTGCCCGGCAGCCAGCGTTATGTCGGAACGCTGTTTCAGTGCTGCCGGAGGCATCATCACAGATCGGCATATCTGCCTCTCCACAGAAAATGCAGACCGTCTGACTCAAATTAAAATGAATCAATCCTGGATTGGAAACGACTACGCAACACTCCTGGACCCCAACCAAGTAACATGACCGATGAACATCTGGGATGGTTTAGCGTTTCCGGTCCCTGTTTATTGAACCTCTCATCTGTATTACATTTATGACTGCATGGCGGCAAAAAGCATTGCTGCTATATCCGCACGCTTTTTGTCCTCATGCAAGGCCTGGGTTGTTGTGTCTCACAAAGCGTGGCCTTCTCCTCCTGCGCCTCCTCCTGTTCCATCACGTGTGCTGCTGCTGCTGCTGCTGCTGCTGGGTTACCGTTGCCGGTCCCTGTTTATGGAACCTCTTATCTTTATTACATTTATGACTACATGGCGGTACAAAGCATGCTATCCGCACGCTTTTTGTCCTCATGCAAGGCCTGGGTTGTTGTGTCTCACAAAGCGTGGCCTTCTCCTCCTGCGCCTCCTCCTGTTCCATCACGTGTGCTGCTGCTGCTGCTGCTGCTGCTGGGTTACCGTTGCCGGTCCCTGTTTATGGAACCTCTTATCTTTATTACATTTATGACTACATGGCGGTACAAAGCATGCTATCCGCACGCTTTTTGTCCTCATGCAAGGCCTGGGTTGTTGTGTCTCACAAAGCGTGGCCTTCTCCTCCTGCGCCTCCTCCTGTTCCATCACGTGTGCTGCTGCTGCTGCTGCTGCTGCTGGGTTACCGTTGCCGGTCCCTGTTTATGGAACCTCTTATCTTTATTACATTTATGACTACATGGCGGTACAAAGCATGCTATCCGCACGCTTTTTGTCCTCATGCAAGGCCTGGGTTGTTGTGTCTCACAAAGCGTGGCCTTCTCCTCCTGCGCCTCCTCCTGTTCCATCACGTGTGCTGCTGCTGGGTTAGCGTTGCCGCGTGGTCCCTGTTTATTGAACCACTTATCTTTATTACATTTATGACTGCATGGTGGTACAAAGCATGCTATCCGCACGCTTCTTGTCCTCATGCAAGGCCTGGGTTGTTGTGTCTCAAAGCGTGGCCTTCTCCTCCTGCGCCACCCTCCTCCTGTTCCATCACGTGTGCTGCTGCTGGGTTAGCATTACCGGTCCCTTTTCCTGGAACCTCTTATATGTATTACATTTATGACTGCATGCCGACAAAAAGCATGTTACCTGTGCAAAGAAAACAGACATTTCCCGCATTTAAAAGACAGTTTTCCCTTTGAAACTTTAAAATCGATTTTCTCAAAAACTATAAGCTCTTTTTGCTAAATTTTTTTTCCTCTTGTACCCACTCCCAAGGTGCACATACCCTGTAAATTTGGGGTATGTAGCATGTAAGGAGGCTTTACAAACCACAAAAGTTCGGGTCCCCATTGACTTCCATTATGTTCGGAGTTCGGGTCGAACACCCGAACATCGCGGCCATGTTCGGCCTGTTCGGCCCGAACCCGAACATCTAGATGTTCGCCCAACACTATTTCCAACTGCCAAAAAAGCAAGCAGCTCCTTCCAGTGACATCACTTAAAAATGCCAGCAGTAAAAATGTCACCATGTGATAAATGTCTGAATGTAAATCAGGGAGAGAAAAGATTTCACAATGAGCAAACACTGACTAAATCATTTATACATAATTACTGTAAAAATTAACCACTTTTTTATTACATTATTTTAATTGGAGTTCCTTTTCAATGTTAATTATCCTGGTTTTCACATCATAAACACTTCCTATATCTACAGTGGTTTGTGAAAGTTTGGACAACCTTGTTAATCGTCATGATTTTCCTTTATACATCATTGGTTGTTACGATAAAAAATGTCAATAAAATATATCATATAGGAGACACACACAGTGATATTTGAGAAGTGAAATGAAGTTTATTGGATTTACAGAAAGTGCACAATAATTGTTTAAATAAAATTAGGCAGATGCATAAATTTGGGCACTGTTGTCATTTTATTGATTCCAAAACCCTTAGAACTAATTATTGAAACTGAAATTGTCTTGGTAAGCTCAGTGACCCCTGACCTACATACACAGGTGAATCCAATTATGAGAAAGATTATTTAAGGGGGTCAATTGTAAGTTTTCCTCCTCTTTTAATTTTCTCTGAAGAGTAGCAAGATGGGGGTCTCAAAACAACTCTCAAATGACCTGAAGACAAAGATTGTTCACCATCAAGGTTTAGGGGAAGGATCCAGAAAGCTGTCTCAGAGACTTCAGCTGTCTGTTTCCACAGTTAGGAACATATTGATGAAATAGAAGACCACAGGCTCGGTTCAAGTTAGGGCTCGAAGTGGCAGACCAAGAAAAATATCGGATAGGCAGAAGCAACGAATGGTGAGAATAGTCAGAGTGAACCCACTGACCAGCACCAAAGACCTACAACATTATCTTGCTGCTGATGGAGTCACTGTGCATTGTTCAACCATTCGGTGCACTTTACACAAGGAGATGCAGTATGTGAGAGTGATGCAGAAGAAGCATTTCTCCGCACACATTCGGCGCACTTTACACAAGGAGATGCTGTATGTGAGAGTGATGCAGAGGAAGCATTTCTCCTCCCACAGCACAAACAAAGCCACTTGAGGTATGCTAAAGCACTTTTGGACAAGCCAGCTTCATTTTGGAGTAAGGTGCTGTGGACTGATGAAACTAAAATTGAGTTATTTGAGCATAACAAGGGGCGATATGCATGGAGGAAAAAGAACACAGCCTTCCAAGAAAAACACCTGCTACCTACAGTAAAATATGGTGGTGGTTCCATTATGCTGTGGGGCTGTGTGGCCAGTGCAGGGACTGGGAATCTTGTCAAAGTTGAGGGACGCATGGATTCCACTCAGTATTAGCAGATTCTGGAGACCAATGTCCAGGAATCAGTGACAAAGCGCAAGCTGCACCAGGGCTGGATCTTTCAACAAGACAACGACCCTAAACACGGCTCAAAATCCACTAAGGTATTCATGCAGAGGAACAAGTACTACGTTCTGGAATGGCCAACTCAGTCCCCAGACCTGAATATAATTGAAAATCTGTGGTGTGCATTAAAGAGAGCTGTCCATGCTCGGAAGCCATCAACCCTGAATGAACTAGAGATGTTTTGTAAAGATGAATGGTCCAAAATACCTTCCACCAAAATTCAGACTCTTATTGGAACATACAGGAAGCGTGTAGAGGCTGTAATTTCTGCAAAAGGATCTACTAAATATTGATTTCATTTCTTGTTTGTGGTGCCCAAATGTATGCACCTGCCGACAGTGCCTAATTTTGTTTAAACAATTATTGCACACTTTCTGTAAATCCAATAAACTTCATTTCACTACTCAAATATCACTGTGTGTGTCTCCTATAAGATATATTTATCTGACATTTTTTATCATAACCAACAATTTATACAGGAAAATCATGATGATTAACAAGGTTACCCAACCTCTCGCATCCCACTGTAGATATAAGAAGTGTTTATGATGTGAAAACCAGCCACTGTATGTTAAGGAGAATAGTCAGTACAAGGGAAATAATAATTTTTCAAAAAAATCTTTTAGTTTTTGAAAAAATCGATTTAAAATATGCAAAGAAAAATGTTTTTTAAACTTAGAAGAAATGACAGTTTATAAATATTTTTCTTTGCATATTTAAAATTGATTTTCTCAAAAACTAAAAAAACTTTCGCATCCCACTGTATTTATGGCTGTGTATTGGTATGTAACTCTACCCTCCAGTGTTGACACAGCCAAAGCTATTTAGCTATGCGAAATTCTCCTCATCCCAAAGCATTCTGGGAGACAAAGTATTATTTCTACTGATTTCAAAACACACAGTAAATAAAAGCAGTGGTGCACCTGCCAGCAGTAAAGAAGTCGCTACCAGTGATACACTTAAGAATGTAAATTGGGGAGAGGAAAGGTTGTACAATAATGTAAAAAAATACCTAAAGTTGGGCATACACGGGTCGACCTTCTCTTATCAATCGAGCCGCTGATGGCTCGATTGATAATATCTGACAGGTCCGATCACCGCGTGGATCGATTCCCCGCTCGATCCCCACGGGCAGACAATAGTGGGGAATCGAGCGTAAGATAAGGAAGCGCCCGCGGGGACGCGGCGGGAGTTGATCCGGTGGCTAATCGAGCAGCCGGATCGCTCCGTGTATTCCCAGCATAATATTGTTAAAAAATAAGCATTTTTTTTCATCATGTTATAATAAGTACATTTCATATAACTACTAAAACCAGAATTCATGGAAATGCTGATGACAATCAGGTTTCTAAGTAAAGATAAAGTAGAAGCAGTGGAAGAGGCAGTGGCAAAGTGGTGACAGAGGCAAGGGTAAAGATGAAGCACAGAAATAAAACATGCATATGTCGTGTTCTCTTGGTCCTAGAAGAGGGGAGCAGAGGTTGCATGTGCACCTCCCAGGAATTATCTTGTCCCAGAATGCAAGTTGTGAAGAAGGGACATAACTACAGATCTTTGTCATCTGCACACCTATAGCCTGTAGCGTATGCAGTACTTGCGTGCCTGCCTAGATTGTTCCTGGCTTGCAGTCACACTCCTGTAGCCCGGAATTTTTTGCACAGGTGCATATGTACTGCACCTAGGTAGAACGTTACATGCTACGGGAGCACGACTGCAAGCGGGGTCCTGCTGCAGCTCTGCAGGAATTGACTACCCCCCTGCAGCTTATACATAGCTCCACAAGAGACATGTGAAAGAGAGATAACAGATATAGAATAGTGGCAATTTCCATGCAGGGTTTATAAGAGGTTATGCTGCACATTAATATTCCTGCACACTTCTTTGTCTACCTGTGCTGGTCTCCAACCATCTCATCCATATTTCCAGTTTCCCTCACAAGAGATGTGTGGAAGCTTGTGCAGGTCATTATGTTGGCACAGCCCACTGTACATCAGAGCTGCAGACTAGTAAATCACAGGAAGCATGAGTGGTGAGGTCTGGAATATGTCTGCATAGGTGGACAGTTGCAGGTAAGGACCACTATAACACATTTCTGAATTAGAAAATGCACTTTAATCTATTCTACACTGGACAACAAGTGTGCTTTCACAATGTTACATCTTCAGTTTTGGGTTCAGTTGGGCTTTAACCTGTTAACAGCCACAAATGAGTTATCTCACTTTAAGAAAATGCACTGCTTTCGTCTTCAGCAGAACCGGTTGTGCTGTAAATTTTTGGAATGCTTTGATCTCTTTCTCCAGCAGAAAACATAGAAACTGAAAGCAGATGTCCTCTGTTATCACCTCACACTGTCTCCTAGTGACAAGTGGCCATAAATACACATTATATCAGTACTAATTAGAAGCTAGGAAACCTAACAAAGAAGAAGTAAAAAATGTGCTAAAATAAATTGGCCTGGAGCACTTGCAAGCCTCTAAATAAATTGATTGCTAAAGGGTTAAAGAATATTCACCCCTATCGCCTTCATAAAAATGAATGTGCTCCCACGAGTGCTTTATGTTAGCCAGACCATCCCAATCTTTATTCCTGCCAGTGGATTTGCCCCCTTGCAACCAGCCATAAATGGCTTTATCTGGGGAAAGCATCCAGCTAGAATAAAACACTCGTTGCTGGCTCTTGATAAAATGGATGGAGGACTGGGTTACCCATTACTGCACAAATACCACCAGGCAGCTATACTCAGCAGACTGTTTGAATGGAATACACCAGACTCTACTAAAAGATGGGTTCAGGTAGAACAAGCGTTCTCCACTTACCCAATATGCAACTGGACTTGGCTTAAATACTCAACATGCAACAAAATAGTGAAAGCAAATCCCTTGATTGAGGCAACACTTCGAACCCTACGACTCTTCACTGATAAAAATAAGTTCACATCTATCCCTGGTCCTCTAACCCCGATCATAGGAAACCCAGATTTCCCACCAGGCACAGACCCCGCTTTCCTTAAGCACCTAAAATCTAGAGACATTAGAATAAAAGACGTTTACAAAAGAGATGGCCCCATGACACAAGTAGACGTGGATGCCCTTTTAGAATCAGGAGGGACCCCTCTTTGGGCTTACCTGCAGCTGAGAAGTTATATAGACTCTTTATCAGAATAAATGGGATGGCATGTTGGTTAAGAGTTTGTCAGAGGACCAATGGGAACACATCTTAACTAATTCCCATAAAGGGTCCATGAGTGTGAGCATCCAGGAACTAAACTACAAAATTTTATCCTCTTGGTATAACACCCCTGGAAAACTCCATCGTGCTGGTCTACTAGAAAATGACAAATGCTGGAGGTGTGGAAATACTGGAGGTGACCTGCTCCATATTTTCTGGGCATGTCCCAAAATCCAACAATACTGGAAAGAGGTCTATTTTTGGGCGGAGAAGATTTCCTCCATCTCAATACCATACACACCTGAAACCTACCTTCTTCATGATGTCCCTATCTCGTTCAAGTCTTACAAACGAAGTGTTCTCTTACACTTAATAAATGCTGCTAAAGCAATCATTCCATGTTTATGGAAAACTCCCACTCCCCCAACAATTAAGCAACGGTGGGATAAAGTTAATTTTATTGCTGAGATGGAGGAGATTGTTCTCACGGCTCAGGACAGGTCTGATCAATATGTTAAAACATGGGCTTTATGGTACGATTTCAAAGACTCCACAGAGTATAAAAATGTGTTCCCTGCACCCTGAAACCTCATTAGGTCTATGCCCCTGTCTGTATCTGTAAAAATAAATCTAATTGACGCATCCCTCTATGAAAATTAACCACAACCAATATAGAAATGCACTATCTTTATTTTTAATTTACTGACAATAACAAGCTGTAAACATGCATTGCTGTACCCTATAATGTAAACTACATTTACCTTGCCCATACCAATGTTTGTACTCTTGCTATACTGTATGACTATTTCTTTGTATGGTTTTGTTATTAAGCTCAATAAAAGCTTTGAAAGTGAAAAAAAAGAATATTCACCTTCCCAACAGAATCAGCAAAATAATAATAGAAGACTGTTCAATACATAATACATCCCATTGCCACCAGAAATCAGTGAGGTCTATGGTGTTTACCCACTGGTCCATTTCCTCATAGGGGATTTTCAGTATCTTCTCTATTCTTTAGAAAAGCACTGCCTGAAAAAGAATCTAAGCAAAGATGTTGGCCAGCCTGATTACTCATGTACATGCTATTTTGGCTATTATGACTGAGCAACTGTTGTTCAATAGGTGCTTTTGAAAATAAAGAAAACGCTGAGAATCCCCTATGGTGAGATGGTCTAGTCTAAACAGGGTTTTTTTTTCCAGTTTCTGGCTGCTGTAAGTGACAGTAACACAGGAGAAAAGTAATTCATAGTTTTTTTTTTTTTTTTTAAGAAATGTACTTCTCACAAGTATATGTATACATGTATTTTAAATTTTACAATTGTGATAGTAGTCCCTTAAGCTACCATTAGGACCACAGTATTACATACTATTGGTAAGTGATAGAAAGTAATATTTAGCGACCCCCTCCCCATGGGCAAAATGAATTGAGCGGCATCAAAAAATGAAATGACTGATGATTTTTTTGTTTAAGCTGTTTAGTGTTGCAGCCTAGTCAGTTGTTATGCTTAAATTATATAAATAAATAAAAATAATTTCTGTCTGCAATGATCCTCATAACATGACTCATTGCTAATTAACACAGCCACATCCAAGGGATGTCTCGGAGCTGCTCAGTAAAAGTGAATTATGGGTAGCATAGTTGAAATGTACCGTGCGGTACACTTACGTTCATGTTAGAACCTAAAAATATTCTTAATCACAGTACGGAGCACGATAGACACATCAGCAAATCTTATTGGTGGCTGGATAATGTACTGGTCAAGGGCTCTGCCTCTGACACAGTAAACCAGGATTCAAAGCTCGGCTCTTCCTGGTAAGTAAGCCAGCATATATTCAGAAAGCAGTCCTTGGGCAGGATTCCCTAACACTGCTACTGCCTACTGAGCGTGCCCTTGTGTCTACAGCTCTGGGGCATTGAGTCCGCCAGGAGAAAAGGGCAATATAAATGTTATTTGTCTGTCTATATTAAATATAGTATTCAGAACTGTGCTGACATATCCATTCTGTCTGCACATGTTTGTCTCCCCGATACAAGCAGTTCTAAAATGCAGTCACGGCAATTTGAGTTTGAATTTCTGCTTACCTTCCAGCGCCACGGCTCCTTTGTACCATTTAATGTAGGCTCCCTGTTTGCTGCCACTCGTTGTGCACCTGAGCGCTGCGTTTTCATTTTCATTGAATGGCCTCTCATAGCCAGTTATTTTTGGTTCCTGGGGGACTTCTAGGAGCAGAGAAAGATATTAGCAGGGATGCTATAAACAAAGAGATCGTCATTGACAGTCTGGCATGCTTGGTACATGGCAAATCTCTGCTCTGTCTACTACGTGTTGGACACTGCATAGCTCCCAACTGTCCCACTTTTAAAGGGACAGACCCTCTTTGGGAGCCCTGCCCCTCTGTCCCTCTTTCCTCCTCATTTGTCCCTCTTTCAGGACTTTGTCCCTCTTTCAATGTAAATATATGTATTTATCTACTGAAAATGTGTTTGACTCTACACTTTATTCCCATCCTTTAAATTGCTATATTTCTAATTTTCAAATGTTAATATGAAGGAAGAAGAACCAGGATAGAAAGGACCAATGTAATTTGAGTTATAAAACAACATATTTTTCTTATGAAATCTGTATGGTATTCATGACTAGGGGTGTACAGGGGGCGTCATCCAGGGTGTGGCATGGGAGTGGCTTAAGTGTCCCTCTTTCTCATCTAAAAAAGTTGGAAGGTATGACACTGTACTACATTTCCCAAGACCCCTAGTGGTGATTGTTATCTGCCTATACCTTGCTCACAACACTGAATCTCAATGACTAATCTCAGTTTATTGTTCTGCTGATTCATGGAGTGACCACAGAATGAACAGAATCACGGTGACTGACTCCTGTTATCATTCAAATACAGCAAGTTTGAGCTTATTTAGTGTTTCAGCAACTGCAAAAAAAAAGTGCATTGTTCCCTTCCTTACCCTGCCTGTTGGAAGCCACATCATTGCCCTCCTCCCCTCCCCATAGCAACTGGACCTGTGGTTAGGCATAGCCAAGGTATGCTTTTATATGAGCTCACGGAAAGAGCTGTCACTGTAGTGTTTGAGTTCAGATCCCTACATGTGACAGTTACGATGCGTCTGCATCCCACTTTCATCAGGACAGTCATTTAACACTCAAATTATCACCCCTGAATATCAAAACAAAAGAGACCTAACCATAAAAATAGTGTGGTATGCTAGTGTATCAGTTTAGTTTAATTTTAGGTTTTTTCTTTGTTGATTGTTTCAACACCTCTGCATTGATAGAACAATATCAAGAAAAGCAAACCTGTATGAAGTTACAGTGGGATGCAAAAGTTTGGGAAACCTTGTTAATTGTCATGATTTTCCTGTATAAATCCTTGGTTGTTATAATAAAAAATGTCGGTTCAATACATCATATAGGAGACACACACTGCCACTTTGAGCCTTAACTTGAACTGAGCCTTTGGTCTTCTATTTTCTCAATATGTTCCTAACTGTGGAAACAGGTGTTATAATTTAAGTAGGCCTCCGTTATTTGGACTGAGTTTTAGGTACAAGGCTTGTTCACAGAGTATACCTTTAAGAAGCGGTTCTCGCAGAATCGAGGCTGCAGGCAGTTACTAGGAATATGTCCTGAACATGTTCCTGAAGGAAGGCCATAGGCCTACACTGCCCCAGACAAATGGACTACGAGAACAATCAACATAGGCCATATTTACAAAACATAACATTCTTGCAACTGGGACAAGGGGGCTCGTAGAATATTAATTGAGTAGGTGTGTATCATGACCTCACAAGGGATCTGAACCAATTATAGATGGTTCAGATGATGACACAGTTAACTCTTTCCTGGTCAGTATTAAGGTTCATGATGGGCCAACGGAGGGCACTCTTACTTTCATGCTCTCTATCTACTGACTGGAACCCTATGTGCTGTCACAACAGCCTCCTTTAATGTTATTTAACATTATTTATATTCTTTGTATTAGTATATTCCAGTCCCCCTGCAAGATTTAGTTATTTAGCATTTCCCAACTGTAACTCCCTGCTCAACAGCCTTGTCTAGATGTTTCTGCAACAGTTGAGTTCAGTTAGTGAGGAGATCCTGCTGTGCTTGTAGTCGCATCATATTTTTATCTATGAATATGCTCTAAAAAACATCTTTGTATGCTTTCAACGCAAGTAAAGATACTACAGATTATACTTGGAGTCATTATTTCATCGAGTAAACTGCCTGTGGAGGTTTCCAAATCAGTGTGGAATTGTACTGCTAAACAGACTGGGTCTTCTGGAGTATGCCTCACACATAAAGCGGGAATTCGAAACAGAACAGTACAAATATGATATCTGCAAGAAGGTAATGGGATTTCCTGTCATCTCATCAGTAAAGGACTGATCTGCAATACGATAAAGGATTACCTAGCTACACCTCAAACACAAATCTACAAAGAGTAAATAGACGTTCAGCAAAAAAGTACAAGAATTGCCTGTCTGCCTTCCTACAGTGAATACAGTGAGTACAGACTGCTTCAGAAATTGTTCATTTCTTCTGTTTGGGACTATCGCTATTAAGTTTAAAAAAAAAAAAAAAAAAAAATATCACCCAGTGATAAGATTCATAAGCATCATATCTGCAACTATAGAGCATGTCTATTTCTGCGCATTCTATTAACATGGAAGATGAATTAATTCTCGGTCAAGATGATTCAGATAAACATGTTGTACTACCTGAGAGACCAAGGCGGTCAATACATCTTTCTCTAAAGGCAAGAGAGAGGTATGAAGCAGAAAGTGAAGGAATGTTTCATAGTCTGTCTGAATTGTGGATAAAAACGCTGCAACACATATCTGATATTGAGAAGACTGGCAGTAATGGAGAGCAATTAAACAATGCACTTACAAGACTTAAGAAGACATATGAAAATTACAGGAAACTCTCTGAAAAATATTCTTCCTTTCTATCGCAAGTTAGTACAGAACAAGCGTCAAAAGAGTTGAATGACTTTACCACCGCTGATCAACAGAGACATGTTACGTTTATGGAAGCAAAGTTACAGTTAGAGAATAGGATAGCAAATTTGATCGAAACTACATCCTGTACCTCTATTTCTTCTAGACACTCAAAAAAACTGTCAGTGCAAGCAACCTCTCACAGATTTACTAGATCATGCAAATCGCTGCAGTCACTCTCCCAGAGGTCATCATTAAGCATTCAGTTAGTCAAAGCCCGTGCAGAAGCAGAGGCTGCGAAAGCACAATCTTATTGCTTTGAACAAGAATCGACTCTTAAAGCGGACGCAGCACGCAAACAGGCGGACGCAGCACGCAAACAGGCTGAAGCACAGGCAGAAGCAACACGTGTGCAGGCAGAAGCACAGGCAGAAGCAACACGTGTGCAGGCAGAAGCACAGGCAGAAGCAACACGTGTGCAGGCAGAAGCACAGGCAGAAGCAACACGTGTACAGGCAGAGACAGAGGCCCAGTTAGAACTTCTGCAAAAGAAAAGAGAAGAAGCAGCAGCTCTAGCAAGGTTAAAGGTCTTCGAACAAGCTGTGGAAGAGGAAGAAGGAATTAATTACCCTAGCCTAAAGTCTGCTGATGATCCTGCTAAACGAACTTTGCAATTTGTTATGAACCAGAACAATGGATATACTCCCCTGCATACAGCTGAAGTCTCTACACCTACCTGTTCAGCAAGTAAGCAGCCAGAATGCATACCATTAAAACATGAATCTCAGCTTAACACTGTACCTTTGAAGGATTCTGCTATGCTGTCCAACACTACAAGTCCAAGAGAACAAATCTATACACCTTGTCAGACCTCAGCAAGATATAATCACAAAGAAATATCACAACCAATTGGAACAAATCCCATGAATCTCATAACACAGTCTTTTTCAAGCTCCCATGCTCCAAACATCACACAGATCAAACCCTCGCCTGGAGTAAACACATCTGCATCTCCATTCTCTCCATCACCACTGGAACAGCACAAGCCACATACTGTCTGCAGTGGTGACGCATTTCCACGTACAGAAATAAAATCAGAAAAGTCTGAAATTGAAGAAGTTGGCAAGTATATGATTCGCCGAGAGTTTCTTAACTCTGGACTAACGAAATTTGATGATCAACCAGAAAACTACAGAGGTTGGCGAGCTACATTCAAGACTATAATCCAGAACCTGGAGATTGAACCTATAGGAGAACTTGACCTACTTATCAAATGGTTGGGACCGCAGTCATCAGAACAAGTTAAAAGACTGAAATCTGTTCATTGCGATGATCCAGCAACGGGTCTTAACATAGTTTGGGAGAGATTAGAGAGAGTTTATGGATGTTCTGAAGCTATTGAGCTTGCCTTATTCAAGAGACTTCGAAACTTCCCAAAACTGTCTAACAAGGACAACCACAAGTTTCAAGAATTAAGCGACCTTCTTCTTGAAGTAGAAAGAGCCAAGGCAGACCCACACCTTCCAGGTCTTGTCTACTTGGATACAGCTCATGGTGTAAACCCAATTGTACAGAAGTTGCCACCGAATATTCAGAGTGAATGGGCAAAGAAAGGATCTAAATATAAACAGGACTATAAAGTATCCTTTCCACCTTTTTCTTTTTTCTCCAAATTCATTAGAGACATAGCTACTGTAAAGAATGACCCAAGCTTTTTATTTTTTGATACTACAGTTCTTCCTTCAACATCTTTAAATTGCGATACTCAAGGCAAGTTTAAGGACTCACGGAACTCTGTCTATGTTAAGAAGACTGGAATCTTCTCAAGTTCTCAAGACTCTGATTTTAAACCACAGCAAGTCAAGGAAAATGATCCTAGGTATCAATGTCCTATTCATAACAAGCCACACCCTCTTAGAAATTGTCGTGTGTTTAAACAAATGCCCTTTGAAGAGCGCAAGCCTTTCCTCAGAGAACACGATATTTGTTATAGATGTTGTGCATCTACAGACCACTTTGCTAAAGACTGTAAAGTTCCTGTCAAATGTTTTGACTGCAACAGTGATAAACACATAACGGCTTATCATCCTAGTTCTCCCAAAGAAGTGCTTCAAACTGCTCAAGCCTCAAAGACCACACCAAGTTATGGCGGGGAGAGTACTGAGGAAATGACAGCATCTGTATCCACAAAATGTACTGAGGTATGTGAAGAAGGATTCCACAGAAAGTCATGCAGTAAAATATGTCTGGTCAAGGTATATCCAGAAGGACGACCACAGAGCGCAGTGAAGATGTATGCTATCCTTGACGACCAGAGCAATCGTTCATTAGCAAGTCCAGAATTCTTCAACGTATTCAATATTCAAGGAGAAACCTGTCCCTACACTTTTCAAACTTGCTCAGGCCTGGTTAAGATATCTGGAAGAAGAGCACATGGTTTTGTGGTAGCATCTGAGTATGGAAACACAGAATTTTCACTTCCAACACTTATCGAATGTGATCAGTTGCCAAACAATCGAGAAGAGATCCCTACACCAGAAGCGGCTCTTTATCATCCTCATATGAAACACATAGCCAGTTACATTCCACCGCTTGATGATGATGCAAAGATTCTCCTTCTTTTAGGCAGAGATATTCCAAGAGTCCATAAAGTGCGACAACAATGCAATGGACCAAATGATGCCCCTTATGCACAGAAATTAGATTTTGGATGGGTCATAATAGGAGATGTTTGCTTAAATACATTTCAAGAGTCTTATGATGTGTTCTCATGCAAGACCAGCATCAGAGAATCTGAATGCACCTTTCATTCACTTAAACATCCTTTTAACTTTCAAGTTCAGGAGAGTTTCAGTTTAAAGACTTCATGCGATGTACAAAAGCAAATCAGTTGTAAGAACAGTTCTCATCAAGACTTTGGTGACACTATATTCCAAATAACTCGTGATGACAATAAGACAGTTCCTTCCATTGAGGATAAAGAGTTCATAAACATCTTGAATAATGAATTTTTCAAGGATGAAACTAACAGTTGGGTAGCTCCTTTACCATTTCGTTCACCAAGAATTAGACTTCCAAATAACAAGAAACAAGCTATTTCTAGGCTAACTTCACTTAAAAAAATTCTGAAGAACAAACCCGATATGAATGATCACTTTATAAAGGCAATCACTAGCGATGATGGAAAGGTTCGCAAGGTGAAAGTGAAGACAGCAAGAAATGGTAGTGTTAAGACTTTGTTTAGACCCATCACAGAGACAGTCTTACTCTTGCCTTCAAATGAAGATGTCTTATCTACTCGATCCAAGGGAACAGCCTGATATGCCTTCGAGTCTACTGAGTTACATCCTTTCTCCAGTGATGGAAGATTCTTCAAAGATCTGCATTCAAGAATTAATGTTTATGTTTTATGTTTTCTATCTTCTCTACAAGTCTTAATTATACTTATAGTTTTCAATGTTAAATTGTATTATATATAGTGGTATCTACCGATACCAAGCGGGGAGTGTGCTGTCACAACAGCCTCCTTTAATGTTATTTAACATTATTTATATTCTTTGTATTAGTATATTCCAGTCCCCCTGCAAGATTTAGTTATTTAGCATTTCCCAACTGTAACTCCCTGCTCAACAGCCTTGTCTAGATGTTTCTGCAACAGTTGAGTTCAGTTAGTGAGGAGATCCTGCTGTGCTTGTAGTCGCATCATATTTTTACCTATGAATATGCTCTAAAAAACATCTTTGTATGCTTTCAACGCAAGTAAAGATACTACAGATTATACTTGGAGTCATTATTTCATCGAGTAAACTGCCTGTGGAGGTTTCCAAATCAGTGTGGAGTTGTACTGCTATACAGACTGGGTCTTCTGGAGTATGCCTCACACATAAAGAGGGAATTCGAAACAGAACACCCTAATTACTTTCCTTTATTTATGTAATCTGATATAATGTATGCTGTATATAGGTAGTTAGATGTAACGTAGTATAGACAGAAGATGACCTGATTACCTTCAACAGGAAGGTGATCCAGATCTTGTAACGCAACGGACTTACTACAGAAGAATTATGCTTTGCTAAGATGTAACGAACTGTATCTGTATATCTGTTTACTGAATAAACATCTTCAAACTTGGAAGACGCCTAAAGAAGTTCTATCTCCTGCTTGCTGTGATGAGTCATGTTTTGCAGCTTTTGCTGATGAGTTGCTGGTGCTGGAATAAAGGTGTGAAACGTGAAGTTCTTTCAACAGGCAGCTGAAGTCTCTGAGACAGCTTTCTGTATACTTCCCCTAAACTATGATGGTGAAAAATCTTTGTCTTCAGGTCATTTGAGAGTTGTTTTGAGACCCCCATGTTGCTACTCTTCAGAGACAATTAAAATAGGAGGGAAACTTACAATTGACCCCCTTAAAAACTCTTTCTCATAATTGGATTCACCTGTGTATGTAGGTTAGGGGTCACTGACCTTACCAAGCCAATTTGAGTTCCAATAATTAGTTCTAAAGGTTTTGGAATCAATAAAATGACAACAGTGCCCACATTTATGCACCTGCCTAATTTTATTTAACCACCCTGGCATTCTATTAACTTTTTTTTAAATCATGTAGCTAGCCTAGCGCTAGCTAGATGATGCCCCCCTCCCTGCGGCGTCCGCCCAGCCCCTTTGATCGCCGGCGGCGCGTCTTCCCTTAAGAAAATCCAGTTCTGAACGGAATTTCCTTTAGGGCTTCCCCCGTCGCCATGATGACGTTGTGACGTCAGACGGAGTCCCGATTCACCCCTCAGCGCTGCCTGGCACTGATTGGCCAGGCTGCGCAGGGGTCTCGGCGGGGGGGGGGGGGCGTTATGCGTCGGGTAGCGGCGCTTCGGCGGCGATCGTCACCAACACGCAGCAAGCAAAGTGCTTGCTGCGTGTTTTAAAGAAAAATTGTGAAAATCGGCCCAGCAGGGCCTGAGCGGTGCCCTCCGGCAGTCATGGACGACCTGATCTCGTCCATACCGCCAAGGAGGTTAAACAATTATTGCACACTTTCTGTAAGTCCAATAAACTTCATTTTACTTCTCAAATATCACTGTATGTGTCTCCTATATAATATATTTAACTGACATTTTTTATCGTAACAACCAACGATTTATACAGGAAAATCATGATGATTAACAAGGTTGCCCAAACTTTTACATCCCACTGTAGATCATCCGAATACAAAGTACTGTATAAAGGGCAGGGGGTGATATCTGGGAACCAGAATGGCCAGAATATGCCCTGAGCACTGGCACCGCGTACGTTAAAAAGGACGTCGGGGAAAAAAGGGCACAGGGGGTAAACGATAAAATATTGTACTGTATTTTGTTTACAAATAATGTTTTACAAATTTATAAATCATTAAATAATGTGTATGAAATTGGCAAATGTGAAAACGTTAATCTTCCCTGTTTCAAAAGTGAAACTTATAATTACGTTTCTTAAAAAAACGATAATATATGTTTAATCGTTATAACTGTATATTAATGTGAATAATCTTCATTTATCGTTTATTCTTATAATAAAATCTGAAAATATTATTTCTAAGAATGATATAAATATAACTACGTTATAACAACAATAAGTGTTGTAAGTATTACTAAAATTTTACTAAAACTATACCTAACCCTACTCTCACACAGAACCCTCCCTGTACTATCCCTAACCCCTAGACCCCCCTGGTGGTGCCTAACCCTAAGACTCCCCTGGTGGTGCCTAACCCTAAGACTCCCCAGGTGGTACCTAACCCTAAGACCCGCCTGGTGGTGCCTAACCCTAAGACTCCCCAGGTGGTGCCTAACCCTAACACCCGCCTGGTGGTGCCTAAACCTAAGACCCCCCTGGTGGTGCCTAACCCTAAGACCCACCTGGTGGTGCCTAAGCCTAACCACCCCCCTTAGTGATTGCTTTATTATGTGGCTAATAATGTTTTAAAAATTGTGACTGTAAAAAATATATTGCAATTTACGTTACAAACTGATCGCTTTATTTTGTGAATAATAATGTTTTACAAACACAAACAGTAAGGGATAACATTTTAAATAATGTTTTAGTTAAATAGGATAAATATGTTTAGTATTTTTTTAAACGTTATTCGTCACGGGTGCATTTTCTAAACGTAAATCACCACAAGCACAGTTATAAAACATTAAAAATCTCTGTGCGCCGTTTGTAAAACGTTATTAATCTCAGCGCCTTTTTTTCCTGTTCGGCGCCCATTAAACGATATTTACTATGGGAGTGAATGGCGGCGCCCTTTTTGTCCACTAGCTGCCTGCGCCCTTTTTTCCTGTTACCACTGGCACCACCATGAACAGAGATCTCAGTTGAGGTACATTGGAGCGCAGACACCCTCTACTGGAATAATAAGACACCACAGCAGAGTGCAGATAGACCCAAGCTCCCTTCACACCATAAAACACTCTGTCGCATTGTCCTTTCACTGTTCTCAGGATGTCCCCCTTGCCTCTCGTATAGATGTTATTACTCCACAGTTATGCAAGGCATGTATGGAGACAAAAAGAGAAAGGGGACTCCCTCAGTGTTAAGTAAAAAGGCAATTGTGCTTTAATATAAGTTGCAATATAAAGTACGGTAAAGTACACTCACTTTTGTGGGTCTTAAACCATTGAAGACCCACCTTCAAATAGCACTTCCCACGTCAGTGGTTCTATGATACACGTCATACAAATCACCAGACAGTAATGTCTGCCCTCAGCCTGACCGGCTTCCGCCCTGCTGTCGTCAGGGGTGCTGGTATATTAAAGCACAATATCCTTTTTTACTCAACACTAAGGGAGTCCCCTTTCTCTTTTAGTCTCCATACATGCCTTGCATAACTGTGGAGTATTAACATCTATACAAGAGGCAAGGGAGACATCCTGAGGACAGTGAAAGGATATACTACACCTACTGTACTGGGAGAGGCAACTGTGCGAGTGCGACAGAGTGTTTTATGCCATGAACAGAGATGTCTTGTTTTACTTTGACACCTAACTCAAAAGAGAGTGCCCATTTCTACTTACACCCCTGATTGTATCTGCTACTATATAAGCAGTGTATGAGGATTTTGCTTACCACCAACCAGACCATATTTCCCAAATGCCAATTGCATAAAGGTGCAGACATGAGATGAATCAAGGACATTGATGCTGTGTCTGAGCTGGGATTTTCACATGGTGCTGAGAACCATGGCTATGAAGAACCCTCATTATGGCACCATATCTTATCCATTGAAGACATTGGGCTTTATTTGTCACACATTGGATAATAAAATAAAATAAAGCAAGACATACCAAGAACAGTCACCATGGCTTTGGCTGTCCTGACGGGCATGGTGAACATAAAGCAGGTGTACTCGCCCTCATCAGATAGCATTACATTACTAATACTGATGGATAGCTCAGAGGGTGTTGACTTAACCAGTTGGATTCTGTTATCTTTGAGAACTGCGGAAAGAGTAAAGAAACACAATTTTCATATATATGTATCCAAAGACAAAATCTAAAACACAGTCTAAGTTGCGGACTAAATTGTTCTGGCTGGACGTCGGATGCAGTTTTCCTCTAGACCACAGGTGTCGAACTCCAGGCCTGGAGGGCCGGATCCATGCCAGAGTTTAGGATGGACTGAGAAAGAGGAATGTGTTCTACCTGATGGACCACACCTTTCCTGATTCAGACCCATCAATTCATTTGAGCTGCAACAAAAATGTGTGAGGACCTCGGCCCTCGAAGGACCGGTTTGACATCCCTGCTCTAGACAGTGAGTCAATGGCTGGTTTTATGTCTTGTGCTGTAGCATAGCAATCCGCAAAACAGTGTTGGTGATGTTATTGGTAAACACTGAAGCAAAAACACAAAATTCTAACAGTGCAATATCACTTTGCAGATTACGAAATCAAAGTGCATTGTGGGAAATGTGGTTTATGGCAATGTGCACTTTAAATAAGCACAGACCATATGAGAGACAATCATGCCCATTTGAAACTCTCGCGGGCCACACAAAATAGCCAGGCAGGCTGGATCTGGCCCATGGTCCTTGAGTTTGACACCTGTGCCCTAGAACAAGAAAGAGGTGGTATAATCGGCCAAGTTCCTCTTTAGGATTAATTGAATGCATGTTGTATTGTATCAACATGGTGTATATGTAGAGGCCATTTTGAATACTTGCATTGTAAATTTTAGTCTTGTTGTGACCAATGGTTCTTTTTCAGCTTAGGAGAGTAAGCCTAGCATTGATCATTGCCCCTAGATAATATGGCTTAGTTTCTCTGCATTTTATTACATGCATTCAGGCAGTCAAAATGTCAAGAATGCCATTCAAACAGAGACTGACTGTGGCGATTCAGCTCAAGTCATCACTATGTGGCTTGCATATGTTTTGTTGTTCCTGCACATGGCCGGATTTCTGGCAAGGCCACATAGGCCATGGCCTAGGGCACCAGATAAACATGGGGCGGCCTGCAGACAGTGGGCATTATTTGCAGGTCATTATTTGCAAGTGTCCAAACAAATGAAAGGTGTCAGGATAATTGCACTATTAGTACCAGCTGGCATCTGCCTGTGCTGTGCTACAGGCAGCTGCAGTCCGTTAACCAAACGTTTGTGAACAGTGTCTGTCCAATGACATAGCAGCAGCTGCAGGCAGTTACAGAAGGCCGGGTCTCACGCACTTGGCGTGGGGGATAAAAGGACCAGGGACAGCACCAGCAAATAGTACAGAATACAGAAGGCAGCCTCTCACAGTACCCATTTCTTAATTATTGATTGGCCAGCGCTGTTACTCTGAAAACAGCAGTGGGTACAGGACTCACTTTTACGTGTTGCTGACCCCACCCAATGTCCAATTGTGAGCCACTTTTGACTACGTGTGTGTGGTGGATGGCTCCCACCACGCCCATCACCTGTAGATCGCTTGATTGACCAGTTCCCCGTGTGACATGATTGATTCACTTCATATTGCCATAGAGACCTCGGCACTAGCCGCAATAGAGGACACCAGCGGCCCAAAAATGTTTGGGTGGGTGTGTGTGTGGAGAGAGGTGGTAGGATACGGTTTCGGTTGGGGCGGCTGGTAATAGTCGGCCTTGGGCGGTAAGAAGTACAAATCCGGCCATGTTCCTGCAGGAGAGTTTATTGATTTCCCCAAAGCCTTCATGCTATCACTGTGGGTGGATACACACCTTTCTTGTTATACCACTAACATATTGGGGTCAAAGGATGCATTATAAGGTGTGCATTACTTTATAACTGGAGGTATTCTACAGAAAGTGAAATAATTTTTTTATGTCAATTCAAAAAGGTATTTACCTTAAGATTTTTCATAAACGAAAGCTACATCGGATGTGTGAAATCAATAGTATAAAATGAATAGTTGTATTAACGTTGCAGCATATGTTTTCTTTATAAAGTATACTTGTGTCGCATATTTACATCCTGTCTGGATATTGCTCAAGGAAAGGGCCTTTGCCTCTCCTCTGTGCCTAGTGTCCACTGTCCAGAGGATTGTGGGAAATCATAATGTATGATCCAATTTCCTCTACTAGAGGCTATGTCTGTGTACAGCCTGTAGTGAGCATGGTTGGAAATTGTTTAGCCCGCATTCATGATCGGAAGGGATCAGAGTAAAGCAAGATGGGAGCACAGATAATGATTTCTTCATCATTCCAAATACATTAGGTAAATAAGACATACATCACTTATGATGATGCATAAGGTGTACACATTACTGCCACAATGGCTTGCAAGAAAAATAATTTGTCCAGAAGCACGTTTAAAGTCACACACGGTAAAAAAAAAGAAAAAAATTAAAGACACACGGTAAGTCCGCTGCAAGACTGCACCATTTCATACTTTATACACGCTGCAACAGACTGCATTGAGAGAGTAATTCCTCCCTCCCCCCCCCCCCCCCCCCCGCACTCAGTGACGTGCAGGAAGTATGTCACCGAATTGCCTCACCGCTACCACAACAACCTATAAAGATTGTTGCAGCACAGTTGACGCTAATGCAATGGTGCACTGAGTGGTAGGCACTGTAGAGTCTGAGTCCCCTCTGTGTCGCCAAAGCACACCGCGTCACACCGTGGGTACTGAGGCCAATCTCATTGAGATTACCGTAATGGCCACTGTGACACGGGAGTGGTGGAGGAGTGGCGGTGGAGGTAACCGCGATGCGACGCAATGTGATAGTATGAAAGGGGTCTGAGGCTTTCTACAGTATTAGTTCGTTATTGCTGTATGTGCAAAGGCTTGGCTGTAATACATTTAGCATTTTTTTTTATTATGCTGACTTTTATATGTGAAGTACATTGCTTTAATTTTGCAATAATGAATGTATACAAAACTTAGTGATTACTAGCCAACCCGCGGCGTAGCATACGCCGCATAAGGGGGTAGCGGGCAGGAAGGGGGTATTGGGCACAGTGGCGGGGAGGGCGGTCAGACCCCCCCTCCTTCACCTGGATCTCCATGTGCACTCCCCCTCCAGCTTAAGTTTGTGGTGGGGAGGGGGGTCGAACCCCCCCCTCACCTGGGTCCCCCATGTGCGCTCCCCCTCCAGTTTGAGTTTGCGGCAGGGAGGGGGGTCGGACCCCCTCTCCCTCACCTGGGTCCCCCATGTGCGCTCCCCCTGTAGCTTGAGTTTGCGGCAGGGAAGGGGGTCGTACCCCCCTCCCTCACCTGGGTAGCTTAAGTTTGCGGCGGGGAGGGGGGTCGGACCCCCCTCCCTCACCTGGGTCCCCCATGTGCGCTCCTCCTGTAGCTTAAGTTTGCGGTGAGGAGGGGGGTCGGACCTCCCCTCCCTCATCTGGGTCCTCCATGTGCGCTCCCCCTGAAGCTTAAGTTTGCGGCGGGGAGAGGGTCGGATCCCCCTCCATCACCTGAGTCCCCCATGTGTGCTCCCCCTGTAGCTTAAGTTTGCGGCGGGGAGGGGGGCCGGACCCCCCCTCACCTGGGTCCCCCATGTGCGCTCTTCCTCAAGCTTAACTTTAGCAGCAGCCACCGCTATTACTAAGAGGTAGTTGGCGGGATGACTCACCTTTTCCTCGTTCTAGCGTGCGTTCCACTATCGTCACTTCCTGCAATGCCGCCCACTTTATTGTAAGCGGACGGCATTGCAGGAAGTGATGATAGTGGAATGCACGCTGGAACGCGGAAGAGGTGGGTCATTCCCGCCCACTGCGTCTTAGTAATAGCTGCGGCTGCTGCTAAAGTTAAGCTGGAGGAGGAGCGCAGATGGGGGACCCAGGTGAGGGAGGGGGCGGCGAAAAGTCTAAGACTGGCCCTGGGGGCGGGGAGCTACTTCTTCTTGCTCCAAGGTTTAGGCACTTAGCCTATTATATATAAAGATAAGAGACTACAAGACCCAAGCCCGTTCAAAAACAGGCTCTAGGATCTGTGTTTTTCCCTGCTGCATGTACTGCACACGTGCACTCGCCGCACATGTGCAGTAGCAAAAAGCATGGAACCCGGCTACACAGAGACAACTGTCCCTGCTGTACGCAGGGACAGTTGCCTATTATTATATAGGATAAGGTTGGTTTAAAATCGTTCCTTGGCGGATGAGTTTTTTGTCCCTAGGCTTTAACAAAGGACTACTAGGGGACATAATCGTTTTAACCCTTTATTTACCTTACCTTTATTTATCCTTTACAGTAAAAGTGATATGTGGAATGCATTGCCACAGGAAGTAGTTATAGCAAATTCTATATCTGCAGTTAAAGGAGGCTTAGATGCTTTCCTTGCGTTGAAAGACATCCATGACTATAATTACTAGGAAATGCCCAGTGGTGTTGATTGAGGGATGTTATCTGATTGCCATCTGGAGTCGGGTAGTATTTTTTTTCCCTTTTGGGGCTAATTGGACCATGCCTTGTAAGGGTTTTTCGCCATCCTCTGGATCAACTAGGATATGTGAGGGAGCAAGCTGGTGTTGTACTTTATTTTCTGATTGAAATTGATGGACGTATGTCTTTTTTCAACCCAATTAACTGTGTAACTATTCAGTAATCATATGGATTTGCATTATAGAACCTGAGTAAGGTTAGGATGTTTTGTTTTTGCAGTACAGTCACAGTTCCTGGTTCTCATGCTACTTAAAGCGGAATATAACCCAGCATTTCAACTTTGCTCTAAAACATTATTTACAGCATGTTATATGCAACCAGCATTTTTTTTTACTAGACCAGCATTGGAAGGGTTACACACAGAGCTTTAAAGTTCCGTGCAGAGAAATGCAGACACATCCGAAGATTAGATAGATACATTTAAATAAACACAATGTAACAAGTGAGGAATGTGACTCACTCTCTCTCTGTGTCCAGGAGCTCCTGCACAGTCAGAGTGTGTCAAATTCACCACTTGTTACATTGTGTTTACTTAAATGTGTCTATCTTAACTTCGGATGCGTCTGCATTTCTCTCCACGGAACTTTAAAGCTCTGTTTGTAACCCTTCCAATGCTGGTCTAGTAAAAAAAAAAATGCTGGTTGCATATAATATGCTGTAAATACAGGATCTTCTCAAAAAATAGCATATTGTGATAAAGTTCATTATTTTCTGTAATGTACTAATAAACATTAGACGTTCAAATACACACAACTGAAGTAGTTCAAGCCTTTTAATGTTTTAATATTGATGATTTTGGCATACAGCTTATGAAAACCCAAAATTCCTATCTCAAAAAATTAGCATATTTCATCTGACCAATAAAAGAAAAGTGTTTTTAAAACAAAAAAAAGTCAACCTTCAAATAATTATGTTCAGCTATGCACTCAATACTTGGTCGGGAATCCTTTTGCAGAAATGACTGCTTCAATGCGGCGTGGCATGGAAGTTAATCAGCCTGTGGCACTGCTCAGGTGTTATGGAGGCCCAGGATGCTTCGATAGCGGCCTTTAGCTCATCAAGAGTGTTGGGTCTTGCGTCTCTCAACTTTCTCTTCACAATATCCCACAGATTCTCTATGGGGTTCAGGTCAGGAGAGTTGGCAGGCCAATTGAGCACAGTAATACCATGGTCAGTAAACCATTTACCAGTGGTTTTGGCACTGTGAGCAGGTGCCAGGTCGTGCTGAAAAATGAAATCTTCATCTCCATAAAGCTTTTCAGCAGATGGAAGCATGAACCCACTTTTGAACTAGAAACAGCGCCAGAAGCGCCTGACCTGGGCTACAGAGAAGCAGCACTGGACTGTTGCTCAGTGGTCCAAAGTACTTTTTTGAAAGCAACTTTTACATGTCATTCGGAAATCAAGGTGCCAGAGTCTGGAGGAAGACTGGGGAGAGGGAAATGTCAAAATGCCTGAAGTCCAGTGTCAAGTACCCACAGTCAGTGATGGTCTGGGGTGCCATGTCAGCTGCTGGTGTTGGTCCACTGTGTTTTATCAAGGGCAGGGTCAATGCAGCTAGCTATCAGGAGATTTTGGAGCACTTCATGCTTTCATCTGCTGAAAGCTTTATGGAGATGAAGATTTCATTTTTCAGCACGACCTGGCACCTGCTTACAGTGCCAAAACCACTGGTAAATGGTTTACTGACCATGGTATTACTGTGCTCAATTGGCCTGCCAACTCTCCTGACCTAAACCCCATAGAGAATCTGTGGGATATTGTGAAGAGAAAGTTGAGAGATGCAAGACCCAACACTCTGGATGAGCTTAAGGCTGCAATCGAAGCATCCTGGGCCTCCATAACACCTAAGCAGTGCCACAGGCTGATTGCCTCCATGCCACGCCACATTGAAGCAGTCATTTCTGCAAAAGGATTCCCAACCAAGTATTGAGTACATAACTGAACATAATTATTTGAAGGTTGACTTTTTTGTTTTAAAAACACTTTTCTTTTATTGGTCTGATGGAATATGCTAATTTTTTGAGATAGGAATTTTGGGTTTTCATGAGCTGTATGCCAAAATCATCAATATTAAAACAATAAAAGGCTTGAACTACTTCAGTTGTGTGTATTTGAATCTAAAATATATGAAAGTCTAATGTTTATCAGAACATTACAGAAAATAATGAACTTTATCACAATATGCTAATTTTTTGAGAAGATCCTGTAATGTTTCAGAGCAAAGTTGAAATGTTGGGTTATATTCCTCTTTAACTTGTTATTTGGGGGTAGGGATGGATGGAAATTCTGATTTCTGATTCCGTGGAAATTCCCATTTCCGATTTTTTTGTTTTTCTGATTTCCAATTTTCTATTTTCCGAATTTTCAATTATCTCATTTTCTAATTTTTCCGATTTTCGATTTTTTGAGGAGTGTTTCAATAGTCATTTTTTTTAATCAGAGAATGCTAAAACTTAAAAAAAACAAACAAACAAAAAAAAAAAAACGGAAATGGGATACAGTGGAAATCAGTCTTGTGAGATTGCTCATGAATTAAAATTTTCCAGAAAAATTCTGCATTCTCTGATTGGTCCAATGCTTCTGAGTTCTGTGATTGGGCTAAAATTACAAGAGTTGCGATAAATCAGATTTCCACAGAATTCCAATTTCCATTTTTCAAATGTCGATCAGAAATTCTGAATTTTCAATGCTGTGGAATCTGAATGAGCATTCCAATTTGGGTATCATGTTGCCTAACTGCTAGATGGGTTAAAGTAAAGAACAAAGGAAAAACTGAGAGCCCAATATAGTGTAATATTTGGATTGAATATTCACAATGTTATGCTCACAAACATGGGTCGCCACAAAGACAACCACTGGCAAGGCAGGTGGGGAGAATTAGAACCTGACCCCACTCAGGTTTAAAAAGTCGCTCTCTGTAGATAGGAAGAAAAACGGGGATAAATCCCTACACCTGGGGTGGACTAGACTGAATACAAATTGGTGAACAGAGGCGCCTTAGAGGATAAAAATGTTTAAAAACCGTTTACAAAGGGGAAGTTTGGTGGACTTCCCTCGTAGAAAAAAACAGACTGTGTAACGTTACTATAGTTCACAGTAACATTTATTAGATACTCCAAATGTGCAACGCGTTTCGCAGGTGACAGGTGACTTTGCGCGCGAGTTAGCACCCTACTTAACACGCCCAAAGTCTTTAGGCGTGCTAACTCGGTTAGCACCGCTTTCTGAATCAAGCCCATTGACTTGGAACAGGATAAGGAACCAGGGATGCTCATCCGGATTCCGGATATACGGGTAACCCGGATCTCCGAACTATTTTCACCTATCCGATTCAGATTCGGAATACAGATTTTTTTTTAAAATCCGGATAGCTATCTGCGGATAGTTTCACCCATGACCCGGATATCCGTGGATTTCTACCAGATATCCGAATCCGATTACATTACTAGTTCAGTGGCAAAAAGAAGGACTACTACTATCTCTCTCTCTCTCTCTCCTTCAAGGGATTTGTAGTATGTCAAAAGCAAGCTCACATACATTGGCCAGGAATCGAACCCAGGTCAACTGCTTTGAAGGCAGTGATGCTCACCACTATACCACCAACACTACATGCTGAAGTCAGCCTAGCTTGTACCATTGTGACATACTCAAGAGAAAAATGAGCTTGCTTATTTGCCTAATTTGCTAGATGAAAGCAGTGGGACACATGGTAAAACTGCTTATAGGCTTCAATTCAAGACTTCAGAATCAGAAAGATCATGTGCCCCCCTGGATGATGCTGATGTCTTTTGGAGGGAGGAAGTAAGTCTGCTCCAAGAAGTTTAACACCACTTTTTCCTACAACAAAGTGCTGGACCCATAACCCAGAGGTTGATGGATTGAAACCATGCTCTGCTAGGCGTGATTTCATTTTTGCACCTCGCTTTATCCCATGGGCAAAACAGTTTCCATAGCCCTGTAAGAGAAAGTGTAATAAGGGCCCTGCCATAACATAGATATTACGGTAGCTAAGACTACTCCTGGGCCTTTCTTGTAGTTGAAGAGATGAGTGAAATGGCTGGCTTCAGCCTGTAACGTTAGTTGTTCTGGGCTTGATTCCTGGCCAATGGTGGTATAGTGGTGAGCATAGCTGCCTTCCAAGCAGTTGACCTGGGTTCAATTACTGGCCAATGTATGTGAGCTTGCTTTTGACAGGCTACAAATCCCTGGAAGACAAAATCAGAGAGAGAGAGGGAGGAGCGCCTTGTTAAAGGTTAAAAACGTTTTTAAAGCATTTTAAAAGGTACTTCCAGTTTGTCTATCCGGATATCCGAATAGGTCAGATATCCACGGATAATGCGTTCGGATATCCACGTTCACAAGGATATCTAAAAGGTCAGATTTGGATATCCGAACCGGATCCAGATATCTGGTTATCCGGATCCGGATGAATTCGGATTTTAAAAATTACTATCCGAGCATCCCTGTAAGGAACACCTTTGGAAACACACTGAGAGGACGGGAGCCCAATAGCGCAATTTTTCTGTGGAAAGAAATAAAGTGCAAAAAAAGTGCCGCAATTGATTAGCCTAGTTTTGAGGCTAACCAATTACGGCACTTTCATTGGCCTGATAAAGTGGGAGAGCACACACGAAATGTGCTGCCCATGCAAATAAAATGTGTTTTTCACCATAATCTTATTGTCATTAAGAGGTAAACCACCTCTACCATTTCTATTCTATGTGTTTTTAATCTAATTTTATGTGATTTTGGGCACCTCTTCACCCTCTATGTACATAAATACATGGCTTACCTCTCTTCTCTCCAAAGTACAAGGTCTTCTGAGCTGGGTTGGACCACTGCAGTGATGAATTATAATGCTCATCCACTTTGCAGGTTAACGTCATTTTGCCTCCTATGGCAACCAAAACGTCTGTTGTGACCGGTCGGCTGGCTGTAAAGAAACCAAACAGTTGTGTAAGCAATCTTGCGACACATAACTAGACAATTATAGATACTGTGCAGGCCAGGCAGTAGAGGTTAGTTTGCATTCTGCTAATGCAGTGGTCCTCAAACTAAGGCCCGCGGGGCGAATGTGGCCTCCTGAGGCTTTTTCACTGGCCCCCCACTCTCAAAATCTATTACTTCTAAATGTGGTCCACTGCATCTTTAAATATCTGTGACCCACATATAGAATAGCAGTGTTGGCACCAGATGTGGCGAACATTACGGAAAGTCGTGCGCAATCGCCAACGATTTTTGTATGGTCCTGCACAATTACTGTCAGTCCTGGGTAGAATAAAACAAAATACCTTTCTTTTGCTCTCTTCCACTGACAGCAGAGCCCCTCACCACCCTCCACCTCCTCCAGCTTTTCACACGTAGCTGGTGACATAGGTGTTACAAGTTGGGACCAAATGGTGGCCATGGAATAGCTTCAGCAGCAGCAGATAACAATCAGCCCATCTCCCCCAAGCCAGCTCAAACTGGCTGAGATAAAAGTTCCCTCCAAGCTCATAGACTCAAATAGTGTTGGGCGAACAGTGTTCGCCACTGTTCAGGTTCTGCAGAACATCACCCTGTTCGGGTGATGTTCGAGTTCGGCCGAACACCTAATGGTGTTCGGCCAAACCGTTCGGCCACATGGCCGAACTAAGAGCGCATGGCCGAACGTTCCCCGAACGTTCGGCTAGCGCTGTGATTGGCCGAACGGGTCACGTGGTTCAGACCCAAACGCGCTCTGATTGGCCGAACTGTCACGTGGTTTGGGTAAATAAATACCCGAACCACGTCATATCTCCGCCATTTGTCTGTGGGTTTAGCTTTGGGTAGGCAGGCAGGGTAGTTCGCGCTTCAGCCACGCTAGCCAGGGTCCCCCCAGTCATTGTGTCGCTGCTGGGAAGAGTAGTACACCGCTCGCTCAGCCACACTATATAGCATTGTGTTTACTGCCACTCAGTGTACCTCGCTCAGCCACACTATATAGCATTGTGTTTACTGCCACTCTGTGTCTGCTGGGAATAGTAGTACACCGCTCGCTCAGCCACACTATATAGCAGGGGTGCCCACACTTTTTCGGCTCGCGAGCTACTTTAAAATTTGCCGAGGCCAGGAGATCTACCAACGTCCCAAATGCTAAGCACGCCCCCCCCCCCCCCCCCGATGTAGGTTAGCCAGGTGTATGTGCCTGCAGCATAGGTTACGTGCCCTCAGTATAGGTTAGCCAGGTATATGGGCCCTCAGTATAGGTTAGCCAGGTATATGGGCCCCCATCCAAGGTTAGCCAGGTATATGGGCCCCCAGTGTAGGTTAGCCAGGCATATGGGCCCCCAGTGTAGGTTAGCCAGGCATATGGGCCCCCAGTGTAGGTTAGCCAGGCATATGGGCCCCCAGTGTAGGTTAGCCAGGCATATGGGCCCCCAGTGTAGGTTAGCCAGGCATATGGGCCCCCAGTGTAGGTTAGCCAGGCATATGGGCCCCAGTGTAGGTTAGCCAGGCATATGGGCCCCAGTGTAGGTTAGCCAGGCATATGGGCCCCCAGTGTAGGTTAGCCTGGCATTTGGGCCCCCAGTGTAGGTTAGCCAGGTATAGGGGCCCCCAGTGTAGCTTATCCAGGTATAGGGGCCCTCAGTGTAGCTTAGCCAGGTATAGGAGCCCTCAGTGTAGCTTAGCCAGGTATATGGGCCCTCAGTGTAGCTTAGCCAAGTATAGGAGCCCTCAGTGTAGCTTAGCCAGGTATAGGGGCCCTCAGTGTAGCTTAGCCAAGTATAGGAGCCCTCAGTGTAGCTTAGCCGAGTATAGGGGCCCTCAGTGTAGCTTAGCCAGATATAGGAGCCCTCAGTGTAGCTTAGCCAGGTATAGGAGCCCTCAGTGTAGCTTAGCCAGGTATAGGAGCCCTCAGTGTAGCTTAGCCAAGTATAGGGGCCCTCAGTGTAGCTTAGGCAGGTATAGGAGCCCTCAGTGTAGCTTAGCCAGGTATAGGGGCCCTCAGTGTAGCTTAGCCAAGTATAGGGGCCCTCAGTGAAGCTTAGCCAAGTATAGGGGCCCTCAGTGTAGCTTAGCCAGGTATAGGAGCCCTCAGTGTAGCTTAGCCAGGTATATGGGCCCTCAGTGTAGCTTAGCCAAGTATAGGAGCCCTCAGTGTAGCTTAGCCAGGTATAGGGGCCCTCAGTGTAGCTTAGCCAAGTATAGGAGCCCTCAGTGTAGCTTAGCCAGGTATAGGGGCCCTCAGTGTAGCTTAGCCAGGTATAGGAGTCCTCAGTGTAGCTTAGCCAGGTATATGGGCCCTCAGTGTAGCTTAGCCAAGTATAGGAGCCCTCAGTGTAGCTTAGCCAGGTATAGGGGCCCTCAGTGTAGCTTAGCCAAGTATAGGGGCCCTCAGTGTAGCTTAGACAAGTATAGGGGCCCTCAGTGTAGCTTAGCCAGGTATAGGAGCCCTCAGTGTAGCTTAGCCAGGTATATGGGCCCTCAGTGTAGCTTAGCCAAGTATAGGAGCCCTCAGTGTAGCTTAGCCAGGTATAGGGGCCTATATTTGGCAGCAGATGCACACAGTATTCCCCCCCCCCCACACACACACACACACACAGTGTGACATGAAAGCCCACCTCCCCACCCCAGTATATTTGGCAGCAGATGCACACAGTATCTCCCCCCCCCACACACAGATACACAGGTACCCACATTTATAAACTTAACCCCACTAGCACTTAACCCCACTAACCCCCCCCAAAACGATCGTTCTCCCCCCCCCCCCCCCCCACACACAGCACATGGCTTCTAATATTAAAACACTAAATCCCCTTCCCCCTGCACATACCACTACCCCGCAGTAAGAATCCACTCGACCTCAACAGCGACCGACCCGACCTCAACAGCAAACGATCCGACCACAATCGACCCACCACGTAATGTGCCCACCTCAAAGCCTCTCCGGCGCATCTCACAAGACAAGATGGCGGTCAGGTGTCGGCCTCGGCGCGTGATTGTAAGACCCGCGGGACCTGGAGGGGGGGTGGTCACAACTCCTGCCCATCAGAGAGGAGGGAGAGGAGAAGCTCGCAATTGGCTCCTCTCCCCTTCAGCCACACCTCTGTGCTGTAAGCCGCGCCTCTCCCCTCAGTGTGCTGGGAAGCATTTTCTGACAGCCGCAGCCATTTTCTGACAGCCGCGGCTGATTAGTTACAATGCGCGGCTGGTGTATCAAACAACACAAAAGGCCGCGATATTTGTCAAGACGCGGCCTACCAAATAGGCGGTCGCGATCTACCGGTAGATCGCGATCGACCTATTGAGCACCCCCGCTATATAGCATTGTGTTTACTGCCACTCTGTGTACCTCGCTCAGCCACACTATATAGCATTCTGTTTACTGCCACTCTGTGTCTGCTGGGAATAGTAGTACACCGCTCACTCAGCCACACTATATAGCATTCTGTTTACTGCCACTCTGTGTACCTCGCTCAGCCACACTATATAGCATTGTGTTTACTGCCACTTTGTGTCTGCTGGGAATAGTAGTACACCGCTCGCTCAGCCACACTATATAGCATTGTGTTTACTGCCACTCTGTGTACCTCACTCAGCCACACTATATAGCATTGTGTTTACTGCCACTCTGTGTCTGCTGGGAACAGTACTACACCGCTCGCTCAGCCACACTATATAGCATTGTGTTTACTGCCACTCTGTGTCTGCTGGGAACAGCAGTACACCGCTCGCTCAGCCACACTATATAGCATTGTGTTTACTGCCACTCTGTGTCTGCTGGGAACAGTAGTACACCGCTCGCTCAGCCACACTATATAGCATTGTGTTTACTGCCACTCTGTGTACACCGCTTACCCACCCAGCACACTATATAGCATTGTGTTTACTGCCACTCTGTGTCTGCTGGGAACAGCAGTACACCGCTCGCTCAGCCACACTATATAGCATTGTGTTTACTGCCACTCTGTGTACCTTGCTCAGCCACACTATATAGCATTGTGTTTACTGCCACTCTGTGTCTGCTGGGAACAGTAGTACACCGCTCACCCGCCACTGTATAGCATTGTGCTCTGTGTCGCTGCTGGGAATAGTGGTACACCGCTCACCCACCACTGTATAGCATTGTGCTCTGTGTTGCTGCTGGGAATAGTGGTACACCGCTCACCCACCACTGTATAGCATTTCGGTACTGCCACTGTACTGCTGCCAGTCAGCGTGTACTTTAAGGATAAGTGAAATGAGGAAGAAATCCGGTGAAGAGGGAGGGGCAAGGGAAGAGGTGTTTCCCCTGACGGTTCACGTACAGGCCACAGGGGAGCACCCAAGAAAACCCACTCAATACCGCCCATGTTGTCCAGGACAACAACCCTCACAAATCCAAAAGAACAGGACCAGATAATTACTTGGATGACCTCTCAAGCGTCCAGCAGTGGGTTAAGCAGCACCAGCACATCACGCACGAGGTCCGAGTCCTCAGCCAGTTACAAGGAGCCAGTGGGCACAAAGCTGACACAACCGGCAGCGACACCACGCACACAACTGCCAGATAACAAGTCCGATGAATTACCTCAGGACACAATGGGGTATTCGCAGGAGCTATTCCCAGCCCAACAAACTTCCACCTTTGAAAGGTCAATGGAGGAACAGCCAGAAATGTTGTGCCCGGATTCACAACCATTAACTGTGGGAAATGCACCGCGCACTGAAATGCAAGGCGAGTCCGAGGACTTTGAAACCCAAATCCCAGAGCAAGTTGGGCAGGAGGGGTTGCAATTGCAGGAGGTCGGCCGACAAGATCTGGAAGACGACGTTGGAGTGAGCTGCGCAGAGGTTGTTCTGGGGAGCTCTACTCCACGGCGGCGGCCCCCCACAATGACATATGACGAGTTTGAGGAGATGGAAGAGGAGGGTATGGACAATGTGGACATAGACCCAGATTTTGTTTGTGAACGAGAACATCGCCGTCGTAGCAGCAGCACAGATGAGTCTGTTGAAGAACCCACTGCTGCACGAGTTCGCCTGGTGCCACAAGGTAGGCGGCGCGCAATTTCAGGCACCACAAGCGTGGAAGTTCAAGTGAGAGGCAAAAGAGGCGCAAACAGAAATCGCCAGCAAGGCAGGTGCTCCAAAGTCTGGGCTTTCTTTGAAGACTGCACTGAGGATGGTACTATGGCGATTTGCAAGGTGTGCAAGACCTGCCTGAGCAGGGGGAAAAGTATTAACAACCTCTCCACCACCAGCATGAGCCGCCACATGCTATCCAAACATCCCACTCTGTGGGCAAACGCGGCAGGACAGGGTACCAGCAACACTGCCTCCCTTGGGGTCACCAGACTCACCACCAGACCCGCCTCAGCAGCAGCAGTAGCCCAGCCATTGCGTGGTTCACAACATTCACAAACATCAGACGCTGACACTGTCACTTTCCGGAGTAGTGCTCTTGAGGTCTCCCAGTGTTCATCAAACACAACAACTAACAGCCCTTCAGTGTGCAGCCCTATGATTCAGTTGTCTGTCTCGGAGATGTTTGATCGCAAGAGGAAATTGCCAGCAAATGACCCCCGGGCCGTGGCACTAACAGCCAGCATAGCCAAGCTTCTGGCCTGCGAAATGCTGCCATATCGAGTGGTGGAGACAAACAGCTTCAAGGGCATGATGTCAGTGGCCATCCCACGTTACGTGGTTTCCAGCCGCTACCACTTTGCGCGCTCTGCAGTGCCTGAGTTGCATGAGCACGTGGTCAGCAAAATAACCCGAAGCTTGAAGAATGCCGTTCCCTGCAAGGTTCACCTCACCACTGACACCTGGACGAGTGCGTTCGGCCAGGGTCGATACATCTCCCTTACCGCGCACTGGGTGAACCTTGTGGAGCCTGGCAGCGATTCCTCACCTGCTACGGCGCGGGTGTTGCCCACGCCGCAAACAGCTGCACCGCCATCCCTCCCACTGGATAACAACAGCAGCACCTACCTCTCTGACTCCTTCTCCTCCAACGCATCTCAAAGCTGTACCTCATCCAGAAACGCTAACCCAGCACCAGCAGCAGTAGGATCGTGGAAGCAGTGCAGCACAGCTGTTGGCATGCGTCAGCAAGCGTTGCTGAAGCTGATCTGCCTTGGGGATAAGCAGCACACAGGGGAGGAAATTTGGAGGGGAATAAAGGAACAGACGGATTTGTGGCTGGCACCGCTGGACCTGAAACCGGGCATGGTTGTGTGTGATAATGGGAGTAATCTCATTCGCGCTTTAAGGTTGGCTAAGCTGACACACATCCCTTGCCTGGCGCACGTGATGAACCTAGTAGTTCAGCGGTTCCTGAGGACATACCCAGGCGTGGCCGATCTTCTGTTGAAGGTGCGACGAGTGGCCAAACATTGTAGAAATTCCAGTACTGCTTCGGGAGCACTCGCCAAGATGCAGGAGCGCTTCAATCTCCCCCACCATCGCTTGCTGTGTGATGTCCCTACGCGCTGGAATTCTACGCTGCACATGCTAGCCCGCTTTTGCGAGCAGAAGAGTGCAGTGGTCCAGTACATGACGGCGCACTACCGAGGCGCATCCGGACAGCTGCCAAGCTTCTGTGGATCCGATTGGGCCAACATGTTGGACCTCTGCCAAGTCCTCCAAAATTTTGAGCAGTCCACGTTGCTTGTGAGCAGTGACAACTCTTCAGTCAGCCTTACCATACCACTGCTGTGTTTACTGAAGAGGTCAATGTTGAAAATCAAGGAAACAGCTGTCATGATGCAACTGGGGGAATCTGAAGGAGAAAACGATCAGCGTGATAGTACCAACATCAGGCCATCCGCCTCAGGAAACGCTGGCCCCAGCAGCTATGACGAAGAAGAGGAGGAGGAACAGCTGGAGTTGGAGCAGGAATTTCCTGCCACCACTGACGAGGGCCAGAGCGGTGCACGTTGGACTTCCACAATTCAGCGCGAACGGTCAGCAGAAGCAGACCAGGAAGAAGGTGACGACTATGATGCATCACAACAACTATCACAATGCTCACAAGAGGATGATGAGGATTCTGGCAGGACTCTGGCACACATGGCTCAATTCATGCTAGACTGCATTGAACGTGACCCACGCATTGTGCGAATTCTGGACAACACCAATTACCGGGTTTATACACTTCTGGATCCACGGTACAAACACAATGTTCCAAAACTGCTTGAAGAAAGAGTCAGACAGGTCAAAATGGAAGAATACCAGCAGGCCCTTGTGGAGACTTTAGAGAGGAGATTGACATCCTCCCCCTCCTCTAGCCAGTTGTACGCCGACAGACTGACTTCCGCAAACCCAGGACGACCAGGAGGGCAGCAAACAACACAAGCCGCAGCTAGTGCCCAAAAGGGAATGGTATCGGCAGTGTCCTTGGAGTGGGAAAATTTTCTGACACCCATGCAGCAGCAGCCCACAGAACAGCAAGCGTGCAGATCCACCTCCAACACCGATCGCCTGGAGAAGATGGTCAAGGACTACATGTCAGATGGCGTAGCTGTGTTGAACAATCCATCTGCACCATTCAACTATTGGGTATCGAAGCTAGACACCTGGCACGAACTGGCAATGTACGCAATAGAGGTGCTGGCTTGCCCGGCAGCCAGCGTTATGTCGGAACGCTGTTTCAGTGCTGCTGGAGGCATCGTCACAGATCGGCGTATCCGCCTCTCCACAGAAAATGCAGACCGTCTGACTCAAATTAAAATGAATCAATCCTGGATTGGAAACGACTATGCAACACTCCCGGACCCCAACCAAGTAACATGAACAATGACCATCTGTGATGGGTTAGCGTTGCTGGTCCCTGTTTATTGAACCTCTCATCTTTATTACATTTATGACTGCATGGCGGCAAAAAGCATTGCTATATCCGCACGCTTTTTGTCCTCATGCAAGGCCTGGGTTGTTGTGTCTCAAAGCGTGGCCTTCTCCTCCTGCGCCTCCTCCTGTTCCATCACGTCTGCTGCTGCTGGGTTAGCGTTGCCGCCCGGTCCCTGTTTATTGAACCTCTTATCTTTATAACATTTATGACTGCATGGCGGTACAAAGCATGCTATCCGCACGCTTCTTGTCCTCCTGCAAGGCCTGGGTTGTTGTGTCTCAAAGCATGGCCTTCTCCTCCTGCGCCTCCTCCTGTTCCATCACGTCTGCTGCTGCTGGGTTAGCGTTGACGGACCCTGTTTATGGAACCTCTCATCTTTATTACATTTATGACTGCATGGCGGTAAAAAGCATGCTATCCGCACGCTTCTTGTCCTCATGCAAGGCCTGGGTTGTTGTGTCTCAAAGCGTGGCCTTCTCCTCCTGCGCCTCCTCCTGTTCCATCAAGTGTGCTGCTGCTGCTGCTGCTGGGTTAGCGTTGCCGGTCCCTGTTTATGGAACCTTTCATCTTTATTACATTTATGACTGCATGGCGGTAAAAAGCATGCTATCCGCACGCTTCTTGTCCTCATGCAAGGCCTGGGTTGTTGTGTCTCAAAAAGCGTGGCCTTCTCCTCCTGCGCCTCCTCCTCCTGTTTCATCACGTGTGCTGCTGCTGGTGCTGGGTTAGCGTTACCGGTCCCTTTTCCTGGAACCTCTTCTCTGTATTACATTTATGACTGCATGTGCAAAGAAACATGACATTTTCCACATTTAAAAGACAGTTTTTCCTTTGAAACTTTACAATCAATTTCCTCAAAAACTATAAGCTCTTTTTCAAATATTTTTTTTCCTCTTGTACCCACTCCCAAGGTGCACATACCCTGCAAATTTTGGGTATGTAGCATGTAAGGAAGCTTTACAAAGCACGAAAGTTCGGGTCCCAATTGACTTCCATTATGTTCGGAGTTCGGCGCGAACACCCGAACATCGCGGCGATGTTCGGCGAACGTTAGCGAACCCGAACATCTAGGTGTTCGCCCAACACTAGACTCAAACAAAGAGAACTTTAATTTATTAATAATTCAAAATAGGTTTGGCACAGCAATACAAAAATGACATTTTCTGATACCTAGAAATCAGTTCTATCATTCACCTGAATTACAATTTTCTAGCTATCAGGAATCAGTAGAGAAACCACTTTATCCGGCCTGCGTACAGCGAATGCAATAGAATAGGCATGTATAGCCTCGTTTAATACAGGGTCGCTGGCCGCTTATGAATATAGTCTCGGATTTGCGATGCGCCAATCTGGGGCGGAGTCACACAGATTATTAATAATTGGAACATTTCTTGAGTCTGGAGGTGGCAACCTTGCTGCCAGGAGATAACCTTGCCTTAAACACACCTACTTTCCAGGTAGTGACAGCCCCAAAACTCAGGTCCTATAAAAGTGGGGCGGGACCAAACCTGCCCAGTTCTCCAAATTCCATCGACCAGGCAAGTCCAGGCAGGCGTTTAAGGAGAGCCAATGCCTGCTGTGTTCAAGGACTATTAACATTAATGCCTACTTTTAAAACTGGACTCTTCTTCTTCATTCTTCAAACGGACTGTTCAGCTAATTAAGTAAGAATTTTCTGATTTTATTCCTTTTTATTTTTAAGCTCTGTGTGTATATGTTAATTAGTGTATATAACTGTATGTAATGCAATTTTGTTATTAAACGTTTTAAAAACTGTTTAGCGGTTATGACCTGTTGCTGAACATACACAATCGTACCTATTCTCCTGAAATCGCTACCCTGTGTTTAGGTGTGCCTTTATAACCCGTATGCAAGAATCCGGCCCAGATATAACGATCTGACCCAGGTTCCTGCATACTGCTAAGGGTTAATAGAGCGTTCTCGAAGTCCTAGTATAATTACAGTAGCGGGCTGTGTAACCCGCTTGGTGGCAGATCTTTGAATTGTTTGTGTGTGGTGAATCCATTGGCATCCGAACGCTCCCTCCGCGAGTCGGTTCATCAAAATTGCGAAGTCGGGTTACCCTTCGTGACGAACAAAATGACCGTTTGAGAGGATTTCTGACGCTGATCGATTGACCCCATCCGCAGACCGGCCTTGCGGTCTGTCACACCACCCATCCACATGGATGCAGGTTGTCACCTGGGTATGCTTCACTGTCTGTAGCAAAGATGTTCTTTGGGCGCCACATGAATGGCTGCTTCTCCTCCGGAGGAGTTCTCCTCTGTGTTGCAGGACATACTATCTGCACATGCTGTGTTGGGGGAATACTATCGGATATGGTAAATTGGGAGACAGAAGGGCTGTATATGTTAACAGGTAATAGTTTACACTACCTAGGCTCAATGTAATCTTCTCTACATTTTATGTATACTCTGGCCCCCCATTCAATTCGATTCAATTGGACATGTCCGATCGGGATTCGATTCGATTCAATTTGCCATTTGTAACGATTTGTGTCAGCAAAGGACAGAATTCTGATTATTAGATGATCTGCAGTATCACCTATAATGCAGATATATACCTGATTGTATGGTGATCTGCAGATTCACCTATAATACTGGTATATCAGAAGCTGATGTGACAACAAATAGCAATGAGTGATTGGTGCAACAGTAGTACTGATAGGTTTAGCAATACTTTACCAGAGGAGCTGGTGGGCACTAACAGTACAGCGCCCCTCACCAGAGTCAAGGGCCCTCTGGTGAGAGTAGAGTGGTCAGACAGATCGGGTTTGGCAACAGACAGACAGATGCAGTACAAAATCGGAAGGCGGAGACAGGAAGATATTAACAGGCAGAGTCGGCAGCAAGGTCAGATGGGCAGAGGTACAGAATCAATGAGCAGGAGAGTAGTCAGAACGAGCCAGAGTCATACACAAATAATAACACAGTAATGTAATAATCTTTAAGGCTATCAAACAATTCCTATCTTGTGTGAAATACCCGGTTTCCTCCTGGATCAAAGCACACCGGAACTATCTAAGGGTCTGAGCGCTAACACCAAGTATTCACAACAGCAGACAAGTTGAGAGTGAATCAGCTAGGCTTATGAAGCAGAGGAGACCCTTCTGGCACGCCCCCTCCTATCAACCAATGAGGAGCAGCGAGCGTCTCCTCTGATGTCAGCCGACCGGCCGGTCAGCTGACGCACCTCCTCCCCGCATAAAGGTCCTGTCTGTGCGCGCGCACGCGACAAGGCAACCCTATGTGCAACTGACAGACCCGTCCTCGGCATGCTAGACGCCTGAGGCACGGATACACTTCTAGACAGGGAACTGGAGGCAGCTGCGGTGGTAGCACTGTTCACCGCGGCTGCTTCTCCAGTGTTTGTTACACCATTGTTTTGCAATGGCAAATTGAATCGAATCAAATCAAATCCTGATCGGACATGTCAGATTGAATCGAATCGAATCAATGACTAAAATCGGACAAAAAATTGTATGGTGTAGATGGGGCTTAAAGAGAACCCGAGGTGGGGTTCTGACAATGCTATCTACACAGAGGCTGGGTCTGCCTATACAGCCCAGCCTCTGTTGCTATCCAGATCCCCCTTAACCTCCCTGGCGGTAAGCCCGAGCTGAGCTCGGGCTATGCCGCCGGGAGGCACCGCTCAGGCCCCGCTGGGCCGATTTGCATAATTTTTTTTTTGTTACACGCAGCTAGCACTTTGCTAGTTGCGTGTAACCTCCGATCGCCGCCGCTGCCCGCCGATCAGCCGCTATACCCGTCGCCGCAGCCGCACCCCCCCCCCCCCAGACCCCGTGCGCTGCCTGGCCAATCAGTGCCAGGCAGCGCCGTGGGGTGGATCGGATTCCCCTTTGACGTCACGACGTCGATGACGTCGGTGACGTCATCCCGCCCCGTCGCCATGGCGACGGGGGAAGCCCTCCAAGAGATCCCGTTCTTTGAACGGGATCTCTTGATCTCCGTTCGCCGGCGGCGATCGGAGGGGCTGGGGGATGCCGCTCAGCAGCGGCTATCATGTAGCAAGACATTGTCTCGCTACATGAAAAAAAAAAAAATTTTTTTTAAAAAGGGATTTGCTGCCCCCTGGCGGATTTTAACAAACCGCCAGGGAGGTTAAGTTCCCCCTGCGCTCTGCTATCCCCCATACATCACAACCGCGCTGTGCGGGCTGTGTTTACCTCTGTAGTGTCAGTCTCGGCTGCTCCCCCGCCTCCTGCATAGCTCCGGTCCCCGCCCGCGTCCCTTCCCTCCAATCAGCGGGGAGGGAAGGGACGTGGGCGGGGACCAGAGCTATGCAGGAGGCGGAGGGAGCAGCAGACTGACATTATAGAGGTAAACACAGCCCGCTGTTACACGCTGCGTGTCGACAGCGTGGCTGTGATTTATGGGGCATAGCAGAGCGCAGGGGGGGCTTAGGGGGGATTGGGATAGCAACAGAGGCTGGGCTGCATAGGCAGTCCCAGCCTCTGTGTGCAGCTAGCATTGTCAGAACCCCACCTCGGGTTCTCTTTAAAACTCAACAAACCTAACTGGTATCCAGTGCGCAATAAAAAATGTGATGGGTTGGCCTAAATACACTGGTGTTTAAAATAAAAACTATTTATCAATATAAATAAATTCTATTTGTGAATGTTTAAGAGAAATTGTAGTGAAAATAAGGTAATTGGTGGAGGGGTTCAATTAGGTTTACGCATGGGTGGGGGCACTGGTTAGGGGGCTAGGTATTGGTAGAGGGAGGGCTCATGTGAGGATTAGGTTAATGATAGTAAAATATCAGAATTACCAGTGCCCAATAGTGGAATATTGATAATTTTATTAATATTCTACTAGCGGCTATTTTCTGCACTCAAATTTCCATGGGGGCCATTTTGCCTGTACTATTTAAGTACCTGGGAGGATAACCAAGGGGTAATTTATATAAAGAGTATTGCCTGGATGTTACTCCTTGGTATATAGCCAGTGCAGTTTCTAGGTTAAAATGCACCCAGGGCGATGGTGTAAAAATTGTGCCCCCCCCCTTCACCGAGCAAGGTATGGGTGCCCGCAGTATAGGTTAGCCAGGTCTTAGTATAGGTCCCCCCAGTATAGGTAGCCAAGAATAGGTACCCCAGTATAGGTAGCCAGGCATAGGTGAGCCAGTATAGTTGCCCCCGCTATGGGTTAGCCAGGTAGGTGCCTCCAGTATAGGTAGCTGTAACGATTGTGGAATCGTATTCGCGGTCAGTGCACCAGACGTGCGCTGACGCGGCGGATTTCCTCCACAAGCGTATATTTGAGGACACCCAGGCTAGGTGCTATGCACCCGCAGAGGGCAATTCCCTCCGGCAGATGGCGCTGTGGAGTGCAGGCGAACACAGTCGCTGCACAGCCACAGATGCCAGACGGGAATTGTACAGATCCAGGACAAGGTACGATCAGGCAGGGCTGGATAGCCCACAAGAAACAGAGCAAAGGTACAGAATCAATGTGTGTCCACCAAACTAGTCGCCACCCAGCGACGGTGAACACACAACGGCGGAAACGAAGTGGGAATGCAATCGCAAGAATGGCGATTGCCGACAGAGACACAAGACTGAGCAAAACAGGGCACAAGGGTAGCAAAGGCACAGCAAATAATACAATGAGGAGATACGGAAAATAACAAACGCTAGCTAACCGCGAACACCGCACTCATTCGCAACAGTGCACGCAGTTATGCGCGGTCTCCACGTGATAAGCACAATAGAGACAAGCACGCCTACCTAACCATTAACAGACAAACATGAAACAGAGGACGCGAGCGCTTGCTTAACGGTTACCTCACCGAGCCTCCAGCAAGCGTAGCAGACAAGACAGACACACGAAAACAGGGACAAGCGAGAGATAGGATCCACAGCACTAGCGAAAAGTGGCTAGCGCGATCCAGGTACAGAGTAGCAGAACAAAAGGATCCACAGCGCTAGCGGAAAGTAGCTTGCGCGATCCCAGAAGACAGAACAGAAGGATCCCCAGCGCTAGCGAAAAGTGGCTAGCGCGATCCCAGGAGACAGAACAGAAGGATCCCCAGCGCTAGCGAAAAGTGGCTAGCGCGATCCCAGAAGACAGAACAGAAGAGATAGCTGGTAGCAACCACTGCACCAGCTATACTCCAAGAACAGAGATCAGAACCATTTCCTGTCAACCACCGTTGGGACAGGACAATGGCAACAGAACATACAAACAGATAATACAACCTGACTGGGCTAGAAGGGGAGCCTAAAGCAACCCCCAGGAATTAACTATACTAGATAGCAACGGCTAACACTCCAGCAGTGTCCATCAGGAACAGACCATGGAAGGGAAATGACCAGCCAAGCCTTCTGGGAAACATAAAGCTCTTATAGTGCCAGTCATCAAAGAAGGCAGGTAGGGGATTTGCATAACGAATGTATGCAAATTCCCCAGCAAGAGAACAGACCAGAACTTGCAATGGAAAGACAGGTCTCTGTTCCAGAGTCCTACAGCATGCAAACCTAAACAATGGTCAAAAGGCTGCCTGCCTGCGCAGGCAGCTGAGCGGATTCTCACAGTAGCCAGTATAGTTGCCCGCAGTATAGGTTAGATAGGCAGGCGCCCCCGGTATAAGTTAAATAGGTAGGTGCCCCAGTAAAGGGTAGCTAGGTGGGTGCCTCTAATATAGGTAGCCAGAATAGTTGCCCCCAGCATAGGTTAGATAGGTAGGTGCCCCCAGTATAGGTTATTTAGGTAGGTGCCTGCAATACAGGTAACCAGTATAGTTGCCACCTGTATAGGCTAGCTAGGTAGGTGCCCCCAATACAGGTTAGATAAGTGCCCCCAGTATAGGTTAGATAGGTAGCTGCCCCCCAGTGTAGGTTAGATTAGATAGGTGCCCTCCAGTATAGATTAGATAGGTAGCTGCCCCCCAGTGTACGTTAGATAGGTAGCTGCCCCCCAGTGTAGGTTAGATAGGTAGCTGCCCCCCAGTGTATGTTAGATTAGGTAGGCGCCCCCCAGTATAGGTTAGATTAGGTAGCTGCCCCCCAGTGTAGGTTAGATTAGGTAGGTGCCCCCCAGTATAGGTTAGATTAGGTAGGTGCCCCCCAGTGTAGATTAGATAGGTAGCTGCCCCCCAGTGTAGGTTAGATAGGTAGCTGCCCCCCAGTGTAGGTTAGATAGGTAGCTGCCCCCCAGTGTAGGTTAGATTAGGTAGGTGCCCCTCAGTATAGGTTAGATAGGTAGCTGCCCCCCAGCGTAAGTTAGATTAGGTAGGTGCCCCCCAGCGTAGGTTAGATTAGGTAGGTGCCCCTCAGTATAGGTTAGATAGGTAGCTGCCCCCCAGTATAGGTTAGATTAGGTAGGTGCCCCCCAGTGTAGGTTAGATTAGGTAGGTGCCTCCCAGTATAGGTTAGATAGGTAGCTGCCCCCCTATAATGGAGGGGGGAGCCGGCCCCACGGGGAGGGCAGCCCGACCTCTCCCTCTCTCTCCTCTCCCAGGCCGCCCTCCGTGCTCCCCCCTCCAGACTGCAGAGTAATGCGCAGGGAGCGCTGTATACAACATACCTCCCTGTGTTCCAAGCGCTGCTCTCTCGCCGCCGGTCTCTTCCTCTCTGCCTATACGATGATACACACGCTGCTTCCTGTGTAGCCGGAAGCAGCGTGTGTATCATCGTATAGGCGGCAGAGAGGAAGAGACCGGCGGCGAGAGAGCAGCGCTTGGAACGCAGGGAGGTATGTTGTATACAGCGCTCCCTGCGCATTACTCTGCAGTCTGGAGGGGGGAGCACGGAGGGCGGCCCGGGAGAGGAGAGAGAGGGAGAGGTCGGGCTGCCCTCACCGTGGGGCCGGCTCCCCCCTCCATTACACCGCCCCCCTCCCAACAGCGCCCCAGGCGGCGGCACTCCCCGCACGGCCCAAGAAACGGGCCTGTATATAGACTTGTTTATACAGGCAGCTGAATAGCAATTCAACATGGCTCAATCTCACAGCATCCACCAATCCACTGCACACGTGTCCATTGAGCTTTATGAGCAGCACATTCACATGCAAAACACACATAGGGGATTATTTACATTAGGTTTCTCATGTACTGTCTCTCCTAATTTTTTTCACAGATTTTTTTGTATTTAAAACTGTTTAAAGCGGATCTGAACTCTTGCACAGGAGAGATGGAAATCACAGAGAAATCCACCCTGTGTGAGTTTATATAGAAAAAGCCTGTCTAATTCTCCCTTCTCAGCAAGTAATGAGACAGTGTAATTTTTTCTCCCAGCTGTCTGCCGAGTCTGGTAAGTTGTGAGCTAATATGTAAACACAGGAGGTTAATTCTTTCTTCAAACCAGAAAGTTACCAGACTGCAGCATCTCTGAGGAGCTCTATGAGCTGTAACAGGGAAATGTTCTACTGTAAAATTATGCTGTTGCTTATCTTTTAGAGCAGAGAAGAAGTTCTGAGTTCCGGTCCTCTTGAAGCACCCAAAAAGGTAAAAATGTAGTAAAACAAAGGCGAAAATGTAATACCAAAGTTAATTTAATTGGGAACAATTTCCAGAGGCACATTTTGTGAATAAACCCCATAGCATGAACAAGGCCTAACTTCTCAAATGCCGAAATGATGCCACGACAAAACCTATATTTCTGTTATGACAGGTTATCTTAAAGTTAGTGTCATAACAGTAGAGTTCTGGTTCTGTGGAAAGGAGACTAGAGCAATAGTGGAGCAGCTGCCCACTTTCAGCAGATAGCTGAAACAAGGATTTTGATTGGTCACTCTGGACAACTGCTCCATCTTTTATCGCACTCGTTGTGATCAGTGAATTTCATAAAGGAGCATCTGTATGTGGTAATAATGTGTGAGGATAGGATTTTTTTTTCCATTTGAAAAGACATTGATTTACATTAAAAAACAGCTCCACAGAATGCAGCCCCGCCTTTACAAGATTTCCTTCAGATAAAGCCAGCAAATTGATGAATCGGGACAAATAATGGTATAGTAAATATTCTGGAGGTTCAGCCAGCATTACTCCAAATATGTGGCATCATCAACATCTTATGAAAAACCCTTATAAAAAAGCATCAATCTGAAGGCTTGTTTCAGAAATAATGGCAACCTAACAGAATGATTCTGAGTGAAACGTGAGGAATTGAGCTGAGGAATGATGAGTTGTGCACTGTAAAAGAGTCACAAGTCGGGGCTCTGTGTGAGGAGAATAGCAGCTTAATTGGCCAATCTGAATTACACACATTTTATGTGCTTACATAACAACACATCACGCTTGTATTTACCATAAAATGACAAGCGTTTAGGTCCACCAAAGCAGAAGCTGTGCTGCCATAAAAAACATCCCTCATTTCTCATTCTGCAAAATATTATTCATTATATTATTCATTGTAAAAACAACGTACAGTATATTTCCCAATATTGCGTTATTCTGAGCAAAAGGCATCGTATGTATTCAAAGCATTGTATTTCTACATATGTACTGTAGTTAAAATATCCTTGTCTGAGGTCTAAGTGCTGGTTCAGTCAGATGGCTGCCGGCCTACCGTGTTTCCCCTAAAGTAAGACATCCCCTGAGAATAAGCCCTAGCAGGAATTCCTAGCATGCTTGAAATATAAGACATCCCCGAATGTAAGCCCTAGGAGCAGCCCACATGACACCAGCAAATCACACTCTAATACAAAGCCTGGATACAGGAGGAGAGCAGCAGTATAATGTAAGTTCTACAGTCCTGTATATGTGTCAGGCAATTTGTGTTTTTGTTGGAGCCAGCCCTCTTGATCTGTTGTGATAAGCATCAGCAGCATTTCACCTCTTCACCTTTTACCAGGACACACAGCTTATTCTATCACAGCTCTGGGGAGCCGGACAGAGTTCTCTGTTTGTAATGCTAGGCATACACGGCTCGATTTTGCCGATCGATTCTCCCGCTCAATCGATTCCCCACTCGATTCCGCAGACGATTCTCTCATCTTCCGCTCGTTTTTCTTATATTTTTCCATTGACTTCAATGCGGAATAGAATGGCGAATCAATCGGGCGGGAGATCGGACATGTCGGAAATTATCTATCGAGCCATCTTAATGGCTCAGAATCGAGCCGTGTATTCCCAGCATAAGAAATAGACTCTCACCCACATAATCAGCAGAATCAATTTCTTGTAAGTGAGAGCCAATATGTGGAAACCACAAGCTCTGTGCATGCTGCTTGTGTTTCAGCATGGCATGCAGTATATAGATTTTGTATAGGAAAACTACCAGTGTTTTCCCCAAAAAATAAGACATCCTCTGAAAATAAGCCCTAGCACATCTTTTGGAGCAAAAATTAATATAAGACATGGTATGTCCATGTTGGCTGGATAGTCTAATGGTTAAGGGCTCTGCCTTTGACACAGGAGACCTGGGTTTGAATCTTGGCTCTGCCTGTTCAGTAAGCCAGCACCTATTCAGTAGGAGACCTTTGGCAAGTCTCCCTAACACTGCTACTACCTATAGAGTGCATCCTAGTGGCTGCAGCTCTGGCGCTTTGAGTCCGCCAGGAGAAAAGCACTATATAAGTGTTTGTCTTTGTTTAGCACTGGGATCCATCGTATTCTGCAAGGAGATGAATCGCAATGTGTTAACCGTCGATTGCCGAAGATTGTGCACACACCATTGTCAAATGAATTTTCTCTGATGCTGCTTTGTAGCTTATAGCAGTGCTGTCCAACTGGCGGCCCGCGGGCCGCATCCGGCCCGCCAGGCCACCTGCTGCGGCCCGCTCGTCTCCCTGGGATGCAGGCATGGCTTGCGCTATGGGCGCCATGCCTGCTCCCTCTTATTGTGTCCCCGCTGGCCTCTCCGGTGTCCTCGCTGGCCTCTCCTATGTCCCCCTGCTGCCGCTGCCTCTCCTATGTCCCCCCGCTGCCGCTGCCTCACAGATCAGACCTCACAGATCGCGGCGACTGATGTAAACAGAGGGCGCATGGTACCCGCACGGAGTACGTCACATGCGGAAGTGAATCATTAGTCACTTCCGCATGTGACGTTCTGCCGCGCGGGTGTCATGCGCGCGCTCTGCTTGCTTCAGTCGCCGCGATCTGTGAGGTCTGATCTGTGAGGCAGCAGCGGCATCGTCAGCGGGGACACCGGAGAGGCCAGCGGGGACACCGGAGAGGCCAGCGGGGACACCGGAGAGGCCAGCGGGGACACCGGAGAGGCCAGCGGGGACACCGGAGAGGCCAGCGGGGACACAGGAGAGGCCAGCCCCAGAGGTAACGGGCTCGCTACTGGTGGGGGCACCTGTCACTAGCTGGGGGGGGCTCCTGTCACTATCTAACTGGGGGGGCTCCTGTCACTATCTAACTGGGGGGGCACCTGTCACTATCTAACTGGGGGGGCACCTGTCACTATCTAACTGGGGGGGCACCTGTCACTATCTAACTGGGGGGGCACCTGTCACTATCTAACTGGGGGGGCACCTGTCACTATCTAACTGGGGGGGGCACCTGTCACTATCTAACTGGGGGGCACCTGTCACTATCTAACTGGGGGGGCACCTGTCACTAGCTGGGGGGGCTCCTGTCACTATCTAACTGGGGGGGGCACCTGTCACTATCTAACTGGGGGGGGGCACCTGTCACTATCTAACTGGGGGGGGGCACCTGTCACTATCTAACTGGGGGGGGGGGGGGCACCTGTCACTATCTAACTGGGGGGGGGCACCTGTCACTATCTAACTGGGGGGGCACCTGTCACTATCTAACTGGGGGGGCACCTGTCACTATCTAACTGGGGGGGCACCTGTCACTATCTAACTGGGGGGGGCACCTGTCACTATCTAACTGGGGGGCACCTGTCACTATCTAACTGGGGGGGGGCTCCTGTCACTATCTAACTGGGGGGGCACCTGTCACTATCTAACTGGGGGGCACCTGTCACTATCTAACTGGGGGGGCACCTGTCACTATCTAACTGGGGGGGGGGCACCTGTCACTATCTAAGTGGGGGGCACCTGTCACTATCTAAGTGGGGGGCACCTGTCACTATCTAAGTGGGGGGCACCTGTCACTAAAGGGGCATTCTGCTTATTTATGTGAAATGCTGTCTATTTATGTGCCTCATGACTGCTGAATTTGTCTTGTTGGGGGGCCTCATGATTTGTTGGGGGCATCACGATTGCTAAATTTGTCTTGTTGGGGGCCTCAAGATTGCTGAATGTTTCTTGTTGGGGCCTCATGATTTTTTGGGGGCCTCATGATTGCTAAATTTGTCTTGTTGGGGGCATCATGATTGCTGAATTTGTCTTGTTGGGGGCCTCATGATTTGTTGGGGGCCTCATGATTGCTGAATTTGTCTTGTTGGGGGTCACATGATGCGAACTGTGAGACTATGGAAAAGCTGAATCGTCATCATGAGACAATAGCATTAAACCTACTTTTTTAGCTTTTTAAAACGGAAAATAAAACTGGGAGGTAAAAACCCACATTTTTCAGGAGTAGGATGGATGAAATTGTTTATCTTCACAGTTTATTTTCAACTTGGATTTTCCATAATGTTCATGTATGAGTTAAAACGTTTGTATGTAGTTTAAATTGCTGTTGCCACTTTGCGATAAGTGACTTTTGGGTTGCAGTTTGGACACTCGGCCTCCAAAAGGTTCACCACCACTATCCTAATCTAATGTCCCACATTGCTAAGTTCATGTAAATTTGTCTCCACCCGTGGCCACACCCGCATTCTGGTCCATGGCCACACCCATTTTTCGGCGCGGCGCGCTACCCTCGTGTTTTCTGGCGCGCTACGCGCGCCACACAACTTCACCATTATTTTAAATTGCATTTTGTGAAAAGTGCTGCCAATCTAATTATCCTTTACTTGCATTTTTTCCGGGGGGGGGGGGGGGGGGGGGGGCTGCGGCTCTAGCAAGAACCTTCGGCCCTCCACCATGGGGTCTGAAAAAAAAATGGCCCTCCATGCCCATGAAGTTGGACAGCACTGGCTTATAGCATCAGTTGTGTTTGTGGTTTCCTATGCCCCCAGGAGCTCAAAACGCGACAACAGGAACCTATGCAAACGCTTTTCTGCTCTGTAGCAAAATGAGACATCAGAAGCCAGCTATGTGAAAATCAAAATTAACAAATAACAAACAAATCTCTACAGACACCTTCATTTTGGTAAACACTGACATCAAGTTGGTCAGTGATTTCAGGCGATTTTACACCTAAGAGGTGCGGTGATCACATGGCAGGGGAGCCTGTTGCCGAATCCACGCACCACAGAAATCCCTATTTCTATGACCCTGCACCGCAGTCATATGCATGGTGCCGCCCCTTACTCAGTGAGAAACTTCCTGTTGGGCAGGAAGTACTTCACTGGGATTTCCGTCGGTCAGTAGGCATGGATCATGCAGCAACGCACTGCAGACTGTGCATCGGAAATGCGGTGATCTGATATTTCCAATGCATCTCATTCCATTCTCATGAAGTGTGCAATTCTCCTGTGGGGATGGGGCGGGGCAGCATAACGCAGGGCAACAGAGAGCGCTAGTGTAAATGGGGCCTCAGAGGTATGAGTTGCTGAGACAAGCATATGTAACTTTCCTGTCAATACTGAACTATTTTCTCCCCCGTTCCACATCCCAAGCTTACATATAGCTCCTTTAATATTATAAACATCTTAATACATGGATGAAATCAAAGGAAAGTTAAAGCCAGTAAAAGATTGGATAGCTGCTGTGAATTCTGTTTTAAAGAGACACTTAAGCCAGAAAAAAAATGAGTTTTACTCACCTGGGACTTCTACCAGCCCCCTGAAGCAGTCCTGTGCCCTCGCAGTCATTCACTAATCCTCTGGTCCCCCGCTGCCAGCTAGTTTCATTTTTGCCGACAGGCCCGTCAGGACTGGCCACGCGTAGCTTTTTCCGCATCCCCGACTGTAATTAGCGCTATTGCGGGCTGCAAGCTTACAAAAATACGTGTTGCCGCATTACGCACGCATAGATATGCGACAACGCGTATTTTTGTTCGCGTTGCGGCCCGCAATAGCTCTAATTACAGTCGGGAATGCGGAAAAAGCTACGCGTGGCCAGTCCTGACGGGCCTGTCGGCAAAATTGAAACTAGCTAGCAGCGGGGGACCAGAATATTAGTGAGTGACTGCGAGGGCACAGGACTGCTGCAGGGGGCTGGTAGAAGCCCCAGGTGAGTAAAAGTCATTTTTTTTTTCTGGCTTAAGGTTCACTTTAAGTAGCAAATGATGGTATGACTTATTATAATGCAGAAACTGTGGAACTGAGTCCAAATAACGGCTGATAACACATAAGGCTTTAAAGGGAGTCTGAAGCGAAAATAAAAAAAATTAAAAAAAACAGATACTTACAGATACCTAAAAAGAAGGAAGGCTCTGGATCCTATAGATCCTTCCTGTTCCTCTCCTTGTCCTGTCATTCCTGCGCTGGCTACCCCTGATCAGTCGGAGACTGGTCTCTTCTGCATTGTGTGTGCCTCGGAAGTCTTCAGGAGCACTCGGGCTCCTGAAGGTGGGATGCAGCATTCTGCGCACACGCGAGCGCCCTCATTTGTGCGCAGTACAGAGCCACCTGTTCCAGGGAGCACTTAAGCTCCCAAAGCCTCCCACGGGGGAACAGGGGATGATGAGAGGAAAGGAAAGGCTCTATGGGACCAGAGCCTTCCCTCTTCTTAGGTATCGGTTTGTTTTTTATTTTTTTAAATAAGGCTTCAGATTCACTTTAAATGCATTTAAAAATATGTAATATTATGTACAATCTTTCCTACTCTGGATTTTCTCTTCCATCTCAACTCTATACTTTATTTTTTCTCCCTTCTGAAATATTTATCTGCTTCCATTCGCAACTATACTACTCAATCTACTCTGTAATCGCTTAACTATTGAATAGTGAATTGAATTAAATTAGTAGCAAACAGGGTCGGACTGGGCCTCCAGGAAGTCGGGGGATTTCCCAGTAGGCCTAGCTGCTGCTTGTAAGCCCCACCCACAGGCTGTTCTGACATGCGGTGGGGACCTGGGAAGGAAATGTGCTGTACCTGTGAGCAGCATGTGGCATGTTCACTGCTCCATCACAGACCATCCAGCAGCAGCACATCTGGTCGGCATAAGCCCCACCCCCTGATCATGGTAGTCCTACCCCCTGATATTAGTAGCCCCACCCCCGCATGGGACGCTAAAGTGAGGGAGTCTGCCTAGGAAGCCCTCAGCTTAGTGAATGCTCCTGCCTTGGGACACTAGTGGCATGTGGCTACTGGCTAGAAGGTGGAAACCCTGCCTAGAGGAAGCCCACCCCTTGTACAGAGGAAGTCCTGCCCCCTGCCTGGAGCAGTAGAGGACTAGGCAGCAGCTAGCAGAAACAAGGAGAAGAGTGGCTGTCATGTTAGGAGGTAGCCAGTAAGTATGCATTAGCATCAGTCTCCCTCTCTCCACTAGCACTAGTGACCTTCTCCCTCCCACCTCTAGCACCAGTGACCATCTCCCCCCCCCCCCCCCCTTAGTCTCATTACCTACTCCCTCCACTAGCACCAGCCACCTTCTCCCCCCCCCCCCCCACTAGCACCAGCTATCTTCTCCCTCCCCCCCCCCCCCCACTAGCACCAGCGATCTTCTCCCTTCCTCCCACTAGCCCTGTGACCTTCTTCCTCCCTCCACTAGCTCTAGTGACCTTATCCCTTTCCACTTTAGCCCCATGGCCTTCTTCCTCCCTCCACTAACCCCAGTAACCATCTTCCTCCCCCCACTAGTACCAGTGACCTTATCTATTCCCCACTATTACCAGCAACCTTTTCCCTATCCCCACCAGCCCCATGGCCTTCTTAATCCCCTCACTAGCACCAGTGTTTTTCTCTCTCCCACCACTAGCATCAGCGACCTTCTCCCTCTTCCCACTAACATCAGAAAACTTTTTCCTCCCCCCACTAGTCCCCGTGACCTTCTCCCTGCCCCCACTAGCACCTGTGACCTTCTTCGTCCCCCCACTAGCTCCAGCGACCTTATCCTCCCCCAAGCAGGATCATCCACCAGGCAACCTAGCCATGTGTCTGAGGCTTAGTGGATGTCTCTCCATTTCAGATTACCATAAGGACCACAAGCGAGGCCCCAATCTATTACCTTAATCCATCTGTACTCTCCCCACTAGCACCCATGGCATCTTAATACATCTCCGCTCTCCTCACTAGCACCTATTACATCTTAATCCATCTCTGCTCTCAGAGATGGATTAATATGGCCCCATTACATTGTAATCCATTTCTGCTCTCCCCACTAGCACCAGCGACCTTCACTCTCCCCCACTAGACCTGGTGACCATCTCCTTCCCCCACTAACCCCAGTGACCTTCTACCTCCCCCTACTAGCCCCAGGTACCTTTTCCCTTCCCGCATTATCTCCAGTGAGCTTCTCTTCCCCAATAGCTCCAGTGACCTTCTCTCTCCCCTACTAGCCCCAGTGACCTTTTCCCTGCCCCCTCTAGCTCTAGTGACCTTCTCTCTCTCCCTACTAGCCCCAGTGACCTTCTCCCTGCTCCCACTAGCTCCAGTGGCCTTCTCTCTCTCTCTCTCTACTAGCCCCAGTGACCTTCTCCTTGCTCCCACAAGCTCCAGTGACCTTCTTCCTCTCTCCACTAGCTTCCCCTCCCCCACTAGCCCCTGTGACCTTCTCGCTCCAACATTAGCATCAGAGACCTTCTCACTAGCTCTTGTGACCTTCTTTCTCCCCTCACTAGTACCAGTGACCTTCTACCTGCCACCACTAGCCCAAGTCAACTCTCCCCCCAAATACCTCTGCGACCCTCACCCTCCCCTTACTATTTCTAGTGACCTTCCCCCACTAGCTCCAGTGACCTTCTCCCTCTGCTTAATAGCCCCAGTAGCCTTCACTCTACCCCCACTAGCGCCAATAACCTTTTACCTCCCACACTAGCCCCAATGACCTTCTCTCTGCCCCCACTAGCCCCAATGACATTCTCTTTTCCCCCTCTAGCCCCAGTAATTTTCTCCCTCTCCCCACTAGCTCTAGTCACCTTCTCCCTCCCTGCAGTAGCACCAGTGACCTTCTGCCTTCTTCCACTAGCTCCAGTGACCTTCTGCCTCACACCACACGCCCCAGTGACCTTCACCCTTCCTCCACTAGCCCCAGTGACCTTCTGCCTCCCCTACAAGCCCCAGTGACCTTCTCCCTTCCTCCACTAGCCCCAGTGGCCTTCTCCCTAGGACAAGCAGAAAGCACAGCATTTATTATTTGACAATAATGATTGCTGTATTTAGTATTTTGAGGTTATTTTTCTAGCATGTGCCATTTTGGGGATTTATATAGACAAATATATGAGCAAAAACACACACATTGACAAAAAATGTACATTTTTGTTGTCCGCTTTATTAGGTACGTCTTAATAATACTTTGCTGCAGCCCCCGAGTTTGCGTTTGTGGAAAAAACGAACTGCTCTGGTGTGCACCAGCCCATTGAAATACACTACCCAAGCAGTTTACAAACAGCTAGCGTTTTTAAAAATGCTCATGAACCGCTCTGGTGTGCACCAGCCCTTAAAAAAATCCTGGAACCACCCCTGCATATTCATGTTGCTGACTATCCTGAGAGGACCTCACAATCTAATCCCTACCATAGTCTAAGTGGGCCCTAGGCTGAAACTCTCTGGAGGGCCCTCAGTGTCCCAGTCTGACCCTGGCAAACAATGACCTAACCGATCTTGGGACAAGTAACATACTGATAAAGCTTAGCCGGTACCTATCCGAGAACTGTCTCTTTCAGCTGCTGAGTTTGAAAAAAAGGAAAAGAAAAATTCAGGGTTCTACTATCACGATCATGATACAAAGTTACGCAAGTTACTTTACATGACAGCTGAATAGCTGTGCTTCAGGGAATGCACCAAAATTGAGTAACAGACATGTCGGTGGATCCTATGTTAAGCATCGGATCTGTTCAGACCTTTTCCAATGTGTCTGTTCACAAACTTCTGCCCTGCATGATTTTTACAGACACCAGATGGAATTTGGACATGTTATAATAGCAATGCTATTATGACATGTCTGGTGCAACCGACAGATCTGAACAAGGAGTTCATGCCACAAGGATGGTGACAATGCATCGAACTTGGCTATAATTCAGGAAACAAGCATTCAATTAATCAGGGCGCTGCCATCGTACAAGCGAGACACGCCCCCGCTTGGGCCCTCACTGTAAGGGGGGCCTCGCTCTGCTGCTGGCGGCTCCTCCCCACCCACCAACTGGTCCGTTGGTCCCCTCCTTCTGAAATCCCCCTCCTCCCTGGCTGCTGTTCAAACCACATATCAGCGGTGACACGCAAGCAGCTGGCAGCTAGGCAATGCCCAATAACGGTGCGGCTGTTATACAGGAAGCAGACATAACTTCCTGTATAACAGCAGCATTGTTACTGAGTATTTCCTGGCTGTCGGCTGCTTGCATTTCACCGCTGTTATGCGGTGTAAACAGCCGCCGGGCAGGAGGGGGATCCTACAGGAAGAGGGGACCAGGCGGCAGTCGGCAGATTAGGTAAACGGGGGAGGGGGAGTCGGGCTACTACCTATTTCTGCCTATACCTATTTCTGGATATACCTATCCCTGACTACACCTATTCCTGACTACCTATTCCTGGCTATACCTATTCCTGACTACACCTATCCTGACTACCTATACCTGGCTGCACCTAGAACTTTGCGCACACATTATTGCGCGTGCTAAATGCAATGATGCATGTGTTTATAATAGTGATTGCTCCTTAACATTTATCAGCTGTTTTTTTGCCTTTAAAAGCTTTCCTTATCACCACCTGCTTCAGAATGGTTTGCGACTGAGCAAGTAAGTGTTGTTGGTGTGTGTGGGTCCCTTATGTTTTTTATTTTGTAATTTTTTTTTTAAGTTTGCAATGTCATTCTGTCATGTTATTTTTTAAAAAAAGTTTTGGTTGAAAGGGATGCTTAGGTGAAAACGGTTTAGTCACCCGCCCCTGCAGTTGTCCCATGGCCATGCAGTGTGGTTTGTATCCTCCTGTCCCCCGCCCTATCTGCTTAACGCGCGTACTTATCAGTAAACTTTTCATGCACAACATGCACATGGGTTTATGCACGTGTTTGCACTTGAAAAGCTTTAACACGTGATAACTGTGTTATCACGCTTTATAAATCGAGCCCTTGGTCTCTACATAGGTCAATTTTAAAATACAGGGAGAATAAGTTTACAGAGCAATATTATTCTTCACTGAAAATAAGGAAAATGCCAACTTACATCGTGGAGCTGTTGGAGTAGTTGTCTCAGGATGTGGTATTTCTGGAAAATAGATAAATATTCAGCTGATCAGTTCAGCAGAGGCATTCAATACAATTTGTGTTGTCAGTTGTGTATATCAGACACTCCAGATGCAATTATTATTATTATTTAGTTTTTATATAGCGCCAACACCTTCTGCACCGCTGTACAGAGTATATAGTCCTGTCACTAACTGTCCATCGAAGGGGCTCACTATATAATAATCCCTATCATATAAATAACTTAACTCCCCCCCCCCCGCCCCCCCCCCCCCCCCCCCAAAAAAAAACCTTAAAACGTATCTTTTCCAGACACGCAGAATTAGTACTTTAAGAGATTGTCTAACAACTATATCCTCAAGATAAAGCATGAGGCTCAGTTCCCACTCGCATCTAAAACATTCTGTCTGTCGCATTGGGAAGCAGCAGACAGACAGATATGTTCAAGGCTCCTATGTTGCGGTGAGCACAACGCTCTCTTGTGCAGCGTACAATAATTCAATAATTTTGAAGACCTGCAGAGAGTCAGACATATCGTAGATAGAAATGCTATGCATGCCATGTCCGAAACAATGGAAACAATGGAGACACGGTGGCTAGATGTTCGTGCGGTGGATGGTGAAAGCGCATCCACTATTAAGGTGATTGGCCATACATCAGCTGACCAATAAACCAATCAACCATCCAATTTGATTATTATAATCAAATTGGATGAAAATTGGTGCTGCCAAGTGCATGCCCGACCGACAAAGTGACCAAAGTAGTCAATTTGCAAATGAGCGACGAGACAATGAACCCCCCACTGCTACCGCCGCAATGTATAAATGTATGTAGTGCGTGCATTTATACATTACCTGTCCGGTGTCAACCTCCACGCGGTTTCCGTCCATCTCGCTGGGTTCCGTATAGACGCCGGCGGCGCATAGCCTCTGACGTCAGATGCTACGCGCCGCTAGCGTGTATGTGGATGTTATCCGGCGAGATGGACGGACACCGTGCGGAAGCTGCTACAGGACAGGTAATGTATAAAAATTGCACACGCTACATACATTTATACATTTTTGGGCCAGCGGCGGGGTGGACGGTGCGGGCTCAGCTCGTTCCCTGATGATTTAATGCTGAAATCGGATGGGAATTGGCCTGTAGTGTATGGGCAGAATCGACCAAGAGAAAAATGTATCTCTAATCAGATTCAATTAAAGATAAATTTGTCTCTTGGTCAAATCTCCCCATAATCTTCTTATGTATGGCCACCTTAACTGTGCATGAAAGAAATCTGATTAGTGTGGACCGAGCCTAAAGGAGGAATGTCATACCCAGAGCTACTGGCCTAACATAAGCAGTAATGAATCAGGAAGAAGCCTACAAAATTAGCAATTAGTTTTTTTGTGATTTTTTCCAAAGTGTAGAACAAATAACATTTCTGCAAATATGCACAGTTTTTGTGAAAACACATTTCCCTCATGGTCTGGTCTATTGATTTTGAGGTATTTTAAAGAACAGTGTTGTTTTTGTGAAAATTCAGTATGTTCACATTAAGAGTCCCATCTTCATGAAAATAGGACGATTTTCATGAAAAAATGAAATTCAAGTAAAACGGCCATATTCACCCATCACTAAGGTGGACACAGTTTTTACCAAGGTACTCTTGGATAGTAGAAGTGCCGGTTTGACCCTGACACAAGAATAAGTAGTAAGATATTCTAAAGTTTTAAATCGAGTTTGATTTTTCATATTAACCAAACCAGGGGCTGGCAAAAACGTTGTTCTCTTTTTGCTTATTCTTATTATTCTGTTAGATATTGATTTGACTTTTTCTGTGCAGCAGAACAACACAGAACCAACAATGTTATATAACATTGTGGAAAATAATCATTCATTTGTCAGTTCAAAACATACTTGTGCATGGAGGTGAAAAGCTTTCATTAACCAATCACTATAAAGAAATGGAGCATATGTAACCAATTGACAACAAGTCACATGGTCTAGTCTACTAATCATCGCACTTGACCCCACATATTCGGTCAACTTTTACACTGACGAAGCTCATGTAAAATTAGTGTTTCACCCATTTGTTCAAACTCGAGTGTAGTTCTCTCTCAGTCTGAGATTGTTTGCATCCCCTGGCTTGGATCCAGGCTTGCGCTTTCAGGGTCAGATATTAGATAATGCCTTATTTTTAAAACTCAAATCAGTGATTGCAGGTTAGAAAACCATGCAATACTCTAACCCCTTATGAGTCATAAACTGTACTCAAAACAATTATAAATATATTACTCCACGGCCTCCAAAATGAGCCTCTAAGTTTGGAGCCTATGTATAAGAAATATCCAGAAAAAAGCAAGAAAGTGGTGGTATGGTGTCATCATTATACTCTACTGAGCTGGATCGGGACATTTTGGTGTGGGGTTCTTCAGTCATCTAACAGACGCCTGTGATAATCATTGGTAATCAGGGGTCCAATGGGTGCCTGATGTGGCTGGTAGCCGACCAGCTACCACATAGTGAAATAATGGTTGTATCCATGGGGGCGGGGTGGGGGGGGGGTTGTCACTGATCTTTGTTCAATACAGATGATACTGACTTCTGAAAGGAAAGGTCACCTTTGTGTTTAATATTACCTTTGAATTTAATAAAGATAGAAAAGGGAGGGAGGTGAGTCAAAGATGGGAATAAGGAAAATAGATAGAGACAGGGATATAGAGAAGAGAAGAGTGTAGATCACTTGAACTTCTTCTAGAAATAGAAGAAAAATGTTTTGAAGTTTCTTAATACCTGTGTATAGAACTGGATGGTGACCTGCAAATCAGAGAAGTAATATGGTTACTGGATAGGTCTCGCATATGAAATCAAGATGGAAAGAATAAAAGCCAACGCCCCTCATTAAAATTCAAATCATGAGATACATAAAAATGAAAGTCAGATTAGTGTGAGAGGTAGAAGGGGTGTGTTGTGTCCACTGTGCCTGCACTCTGTGGATGGAGCTACTAACACACTATGCAGGCACAATGTACACATCTTCTACTCTTGCATTCATGTACATACTGAAGAGAAGCCCAATAAAAAGGTCAATTGCTTGTGAATGGTGTGGCTAAGAAAATACCACCCCTCCTTAATTTTAGAAAATGCAAATCTCTCCCACAGAGAAATACCCCCCCCCCCCCCCCCCATGGTACAGTGTCTTTGTCCTGTCCCAATATGACAGCTCAAGGAAGCATGTGGGGATCTATATTACAGTTGTCTTACCTGAATTGACACTTATTCTCATGAAGCATAGCATGGTCGGAGGAGTCCAGCATCTTGCACCAAGGAAAATAGCAACATTATTATGTCTTCATCCTTGCGGTGCGTCTCTGCTCTGATACCCACGTGGCATGTTACGTCAGTACGTATAGGCTGCTGGGTCATGGAGATAAGGCACACCGCGAGGATGAAGACAGAGGCTCACAGAGTGAAGAAGGAGTATGCAGGAGTATATGTAAGGGTGCATTCACATTGGATTGGCACATTAGCAGTGCGGTGTGGGGAAATACATCAGCATAAGGCAAGGCATGCTGTGTGGTTAAGGACAACGTGCACATTTACACCGTGTTCCAAATTACTATGCAAACCGCATTTAGGTGTCATAAAGATTAAATATTTTGTTTTTCAATTAAACTCTTGGTATTGTGTATATGGTATTGTGTCTAAGGGCTCTTTTGATCCCTGAAATCAATCTTGGAAACCTCTGATAACTAATTTGCCAGGTGAGCCCGACTAAAGGAAAAATTACTAAAAAAGGGTGTTCCACATTATAAAGCAGACCGCTATTTTCAAGAAATATGAGAAAGAAAAATGATCTCTCTGCTGGCGAAAAGTGTGAAATAGTTGAGTGCCTTGGACAAGGTATGAAAACCTTACATATTTCATGAGAATTTAAGCATGATCATTGAACTGTTAAAAGATTTGTGGCTGACTTAGAGCACAAACCGGTTTGTGCAGATAAAAGGAAACGAGGAAGGGTTCTGCCAAACAAATACAACGGATTAAGAGAACAGCTGCTAAAATGCCATTACAAAGCAGCAAACACATATTTGAATCTGCTGGTGCCTCCGGAGAACATCCAAATGCAGGATTCTCCAGAGGATTTCAGTGCATAAACCTTCTATTCAACCACCCCTAACCTAAGCTCACAAGCAGAAACAGCTGCAGTGGGCCAAGAACTACAAAAATACTAATTTTTGAAACAGTCTTCTCTTCATGGTCCAGATGGATGGAGTGGTGGAGGGTTGGTTAACAGCCACCCCATTCCAACAAAGCTGCAATGTCAACAACAGAGTAATGTTTTGGGCTGGAATCATGGCAAGCGAGCCGTTCAGATTCTTTAGGGTCCCTGAAGGTGTGAAAATTACCTCTGAAAAGTATGTGGAGTTTCTGACTGCCCAATTTATTCCATGGCACAAAAAGAATAACCGTATTTCCCATGATAAAATCATATTCATGCATGACACTGTACCATCTCATGCTGCAAGGATTCTCTTTGCGTCATTGGCTGCTATTGGCATAAAAGGAGAGAAACTTATGTTGTGGCCCCCAGCCTCCCCTGACCTCAATCCTACTGAGAACCTTCAAAGCAACTGCAAGCAAAAAAATCTATGAGAGTAGGAGGCAGTTTACATCCAAACAGCAGCTCTGGGAGCCTATTCTGACATCCTGCAAAGAAATTCAAGCAGAAACTCTCCAAAACTCACAAGTTTAATGGATGCTAAAATTGTAAAGCTACTATCAAATGTGGGGTCCTATGTTCATAAATAACTTGACCTGGTGAGATATTTTTAATTGAAATAGCTTTTGATCTCAGTAAATATGGCCTCTTAATACTGCAAATTCAACAAATGACCGTTTACATTTTTTGTTTTTAAAAATCATACTGTTATCATGAGGAGGTTTGTTCAGTAACATTTGAATTATACTAGCCGATGACTCAAAAATGGTGCTGACTGCCATTTGTATCAACTATTCAGGAAAATCAGAGAAAAATATAATCTGCATAATAGTTTAGAACACAGTGTAAGGTGTAGTAAACCATACTTTTAATTGACTTTATGCTTCGCTGTATGCATCCCATGGCACACCCAACGCACAATGCGACTTTTGCCCTCCATTGTGTTGCAATCCTGATTTTACAGGGAATACAATGCAACAGTGTAAACCTAGCCTAATGGTATAAACTAGAAGAAAGGTTTATATGGTCACAACCAGATCAAGTGCATTCATCCCAAATAGTTTACAAAAATAAGACAGTAATAAAATCAAACAACAAATCACAGTAACTGGGTGAATATTTTGAATGACACACATTTTACAGTTGGCAGGTCACTTCATCACAGGTCAAACAAGAGAGTCACTTCTTGCTGAGTATAAATCAGCAGCCAATCCAATCAAACTGGGATAAATAATATATGTGAAAACCAGTGGCGTAGCTAAGGAACTGTGGGCCCCGATGCAAGTTTTACAATGAGGCCCCCCAAGCACTCTATACATGACAATTGATACGGCGCACCAAAACCTGTCAATGGCAAATACAGTGTCAGAGATGCAAGAAGGGGATGGGGAACAGCTTGTTAATGATTACCACTATTCAAAGTATCTACATGATAGGTGCACATCCAATTATGTCCTATGAAACCGTAATACCCTAATCCCACCTATTTCTTAGCACTAAAAACAAACCAGGCCTGACTGCAATTGACAGTGGAATAATTAGGCCAATGCAGCCCAATCTTTTTATTAACTTTTAACATTTTAATATAAAACAATTTATTCAACTCGTTTAACAAGAACTTTTTTAAACCTGCAAGGCAAGGCATTCCGGAGGTTAAACCGTTGACCTACTCATCGGGAAACACTATGGGCCTGCAGCCATATTCTGGCCCCCAGCCGCACCACAGACTCGGGGACAGCGGCATGGCCTTCACGAACCAATTTTCTATGACGCCTCTTACCAAGAGGAAATCACCCGGTGAAATTCCTCGAATCAGATTTAGCTCCATCCCCTGGACACCTTGCCCCGCCAGCTGCAATGACAAAACTTACAAAACCAAAAACAATAGGGCGGGTGGGCGGGAAACTTTCTCCTGCCTCCTCTTTCCTTGCCCTTGCTGCACTACTTCCTTCCGGACTCCGCCCTTCCTAACCTAGCCTGGCACCACCCCTAACGCTCCTCCCCTCCAGCTTCTGACCAGGGGATAATCCATCCCCCAGTCCGATTAACCCCTAAGCTGCCTGACAAATGGCTAGCCCTATCATGGGTGGCCTTTCCTTAGCTGCGCTCCCCAGGCCCTGCTGAAGTGATTATTATGAGCACAGGACCAATAGAGAGCTAATACGGTAGTTGAGGGAGGGCCCTCCGGGGCCCCTCTGGCCCAAAGGCCCCGATGCGGTCGCTACCTTTGCACCCCCTATTGCTACGCCCCTGGTGAAGACTGCACCTATTGTCTCTGCCTCCACCATTTAGATTGTAAGCCTCTGGCAGGGCCCTCCTCCCCTAGTGTTTCCAGCTTGATTATGCTATTCTACTGTCTGACACCCCACTTGTGGATTAGAACAGTCTCTATTGTGACCAAACACAATGAACTACTGTTACCAAATCATTTGCATGATCTTGTTTTGTTGTGAGTTCCTTGTATGTCCTATCTTGTATGTTAACCCATAAGGGATCTCAATATGTTATAGCCACCTAACACACTACCAGGAGGGATTGTAAAAACATGTCAAGGGATCTCAATATGTTATAGCCACCTAACACAGTACCAGGAGGGATTGTTAAAACATGTCAACTTCTGGGCTTCAGAAATGAACACCACTATACACATTGACCAATGGCTGAAAGCTTCACAGCACCTTTCCAAATTCTCTAAATGTGTTGCGCATTGGGAAACTGTCCATACAATTTTCTTAAACTGGTGCTATACTCCTACTAAAATCTCCAAGTTTAGTAAGGAAGACACCAACCTATGCTGGAGAAAATGCGGAGAGGTAGGTTCCTTATACCACATTTTGTGGCAATGTCCTAAAATAATACCGGTATGGGCCTACATATTCACAGAAATATCCAACTCTATCGGTTGGACAATCAACCCCTCTCCACAAATAGCCCTTCTACACATAGATCTACACATTATCCCAGCTGAACATAAACTATGGGCAACACAACTAATTAGTACAACCAGACAAGCCATAGTATCAAACTGGAAAGATCCTACACCACCTCTAACAAACAATATCATGAAACAAGCCTACCTCAATCTGAACATGGAACACAGAGTAAGAGGCATAGATAAAACGGGGGAGGGTTACATTTATTACAAGACATGTTTAAGCGAAACTAAAGTTTTGTTGAATTCGAAATGGTCTGGATATAACCCATCCTACATATGGCATTAGTTATCTAAAACAACTCTCTGTAGAGGACAGTACCATTGTACTGTCATAGCAGACCTGACCTAAATCACAACAACATACTATTTTCTGGATAACTAAGGCCATAAGTGATCAGTGGAATAATATATGCTCTTACATATGGATATAGAATGACGAGTCGATGATGATGTTGTTGTTGTTTTTGGTTTATTTTGTTTCATGTTTATTTTATTTTATGAGCTTTTCAGACTTACTTGTGACCATACAAGGTATTTATACAGTATAGCTATCTCATCATTTCGAGACTTTAACCAGCTCAATACATACTGTTTGTAAGCTTATTTTGAAAAATGTCAATAAAACTTGAAGTAAAAAAAAAAAAAGAAATAAGATAAAGCAAGACATACCAAGAACCGTCACCATGGCTTTGGCTGTCTTGACGGGCATGGTGAAAATTGAGCAAGTGTACTCGCCCTCATCAGATAGCACAACATTACTAATACTGATGGATAGCTCAAAGGGTGTTGACTTGACCAGTTCGATTCTGTTATCTTTGAGAACTGCGGAAAGAGTAAAGAAACAACATTTTCATATATATGTATCCAAAGACAAAATCTAAAGTCAGAACATATTTTCCTGTATGTATATCTATAGTATTAGGGCCTGTTTCCACTACACGCAGATTGGATGCAGAAAAACTGACTCCAATGAATGCCTGTGGGAAAATCTGCATCAGAAAAATCGAGTTTAGTGGAAACAGGCCCATAGGCATGGCCGGATTTCAGGCAAGGCCACATAGGCCATGGCCTAGGGCACCAGGAAAGCAAGGGGCGGGCTGTGGGCAGCAGGGAGGCAGTAGCAGTTAGCCTGCCATACATTCATCTTGCAACACAGAGTTTGCACACAGCATTTTGTGGCTACCAACAGCCGGATCTGGCACTCGGGGATGAAGGGGCAGCGAATGGGCACTTACAGTGATCTCTGAGCTGCCTGTCACTCACCAAATGTTCCGCTCACCAAGGAGTTTACAATCTAATCCCTGCCATCATGTCACTAACTGTCCTCAGAGGAGCCTACAATCTAATCCCTGCCATCATGTCACTAACTGTCCTCAGAGGAGCCTACAATCTAATCCCTGCCATCATGTCACTAACTGTCCTCAGAGGAGCCTACAATCTAATCCCTGCCATGTTGGGGGGGGGGGGGGGGGGGGAGTATAGGATGTTGTTGGTCCTGGGGCAGCTCCTTATAGTGGGCCTTGGGCAGTAAAAAGTACAAATCCGGCCCTGCCCATAGGCAGTCATTGGAGTCAGTTTTTCTGCATCCATTCTGCGTGTAGTGGAAACAGGCCCTTAAAGCAAGTGATGTATTAACTGATATACTGTAGATACAATTATTATTATTTATATAGCGCCGACATCCTCCGCAGCGATGTACAGCGTATGTTTTGTCACTTAAGAGGGACTCTCATTCTGATCTCTACAATAGTCATATGTCTATGTATGTATTGTTGTGTATATATCATAGTCTAGGGCTAATTTAGTATAAGCCAATTAACTTATCTGTATGTTTTTGGGAGGAAACCAGACTACCTAGAGGAAATCCATACAGACACGGGGAGAACATGCAGATAGCGCCCTGCCTAGGATTCATACCAGGGACCCAGCACTGCAAGGCAAGAGCTTTAACCACTACGCTACCATACTGCCCAATGAAGAAGCGTTACGATATCTGTGATCTGTAGTGTGTAGCAGCCATTTCCAGCTCTCGGTTAAAGTAAGGGACCAGGCCCTGTGGTGACATCATGCGTTGAAAATTATGTCAATAAATTGACTGCTACAAATGCTGAATTTTGAAGGTTTTGACTAGAACAAGATATACAAAAATGATCCCTTATTTCTGACCCTTTCTACCAGTGACAGTCATATCTTTGGGTATTTTTCCTAAAAAACATGAGGAAATTGCATACACCTAACTGCACATGCCCTTTCCACTAGAATTACATTACAGGTAGTCCCCAGTGAACGAACAAGATAGGGACTGTAGGCTCATTCTTAACCTGAATCTGTTCTTAAGCAGGGCCGTATCTCTTAAGAGGCACCCGTGGGCCGGTGCCATGGGCGGCCCCTCGGGGGGGGGGGGGGGGGGGGCCGGCTAATGCTTATTCACTCATGGTGAGCGCGCACACCATGAGGGGAACCTGCTCCCCCCCCTCCAGCAGAGTGGTAGAGGCCGGCCAGGGAAGTTTTCCGACGCTGGAGGAAGACTCTGCATGCCGCTGGCTGGTCTGAGCAGTGACGTCACCAGACCAGGCAGCGGCATGCAGAGATGAGATTCCCTCGCCCGCCGGGAAGAGGAGGTGAGAGGTTCTCTGGCCGCTGCCCCTGGACTCTGGCTGTACAGTGCACAGTGCACTGACTGGAAGGGTGAGCGGGAGCTCCAGGTGAGGGGGGGGGGGACTTCTCCGCTACTCTGTGCCTGGCTGTTCCACCCTCCAGCCAGGCTACCTAAAATGGGGGACACATATATCTCCGAGTCCTACCTAACTGGGGGACACCTATATACCTATTACCTTAACTGGGGGACACCTATATATCTATTATCTAAACTGGGGGACACCTATATACCTATTACCTAACTGGGGGACACCTATATACCTATTACCTTAACTGGGGGACACCTATATACCTATTACCTTAACTGGGGGATACCTATATACCTACTACCTAACTGGGGGACCCCTATATACCTATTACCTAACTGGGGGACACCTATATACCTATTACCTAACTGGGGGACAGCTATATACCTATTACCTTAACTGGGGGACACCTATATACCTATTACCTTAACTGGGGGACACCTATATACCTACTACCTAACTGGGGGACACCTATATACCTATTACCTAACTGGGGGACACCTATATACCTATTACCTTAACTGGGGGACACCTATATACCTACTACCTAACTGGGGGACACCTATATACCTATTACCTTAACTGGGGGACACCTATATACCTATTACCTAACTGGGGGACACCTATATACCTATTACCTTAACTGGGGGACACCTATATACCTATTACCTAACTGGGGACACCTATTTACCTATTACCTAACTGGGGGACACCTATATACCTATTACCTAACTGGGGGACACCTATATACCTATTACCTAACTGGGGGACACCTATATACCTATTACCTTAACTGGGGGACACCTATATACCTATTACCTAACTGGGGGACACCTATATACCTATTACCTTAACTGGGGGACACCTATATACCTATTACCTAAGTGGGGGACACCTATATACCTATTACCTAAACTGGGGGACACCTATATATCTACTTCCTAAACTGGGGGACAGCTATATACCTACTACCTAAACTGGGGGACAGCTATATACCTATTACCTTAACTGGGGGACACCTATATACCTATTACCTAAACTGGGGGACACCTATATATCTACTTCCTAGACTGGGGGACAGCTATATATCTACTTCCTAAACTGGGGGACAGCTATATATCTACTACCTAAACTGGGGGACAGCTATATACCTACTACCTAACTGGGGGACACCTATATACCTATTACCTAAACTGGGGGACACCTATATATCTACTTCCTAGACTGGGGGACAGCTATATATCTACTTCCTAAACTGGGGGACAGCTATATATCTACTACCTAAACTGGGGGACAGCTATATACCTATTACCTAACTGGGGGACACCTATATATCTATTATCTAAACTGGGGGACACCTATATACCTATTACCTAACTGGGGGACACCTATATACCTATTACCTTAACTGGGGGACACCTATATACCTATTACCTTAACTGGGGGATACCTATATACCTACTACCTAACTGGGGGACACCTATATACCTATTACCTAACTGGGGGACACCTATATACCTATTACCTAACTAGGGGACAGCTATATACCTATTACCTTAACTGGGGGACACCTATATACCTATTACCTTAACTGGGGGACACCTATATACCTACTACCTAACTGGGGGACACCTATATACCTATTACCTAACTGGGGGACACCTATATACCTATTACCTTAACTGGGGGACACCTATATACCTACTACCTAACTGGGGGACACCTATATACCTATTACCTTAACTGGGGGACACCTATATACCTATTACCTAACTGGGGGACACCTATATACCTATTACCTTAACTGGGGGACACCTATATACCTATTACCTAACTGGGGACACCTATATACCTATTACCTAACCGGGGGACACCTATATACCTATTACCTAACTGGGGGACACCTATATACCTATTATCTAACTGGGGGACACCTATATACCTATTACCTTAACTGGGGGACACCTATATACCTATTACCTAACTGGGGGACACCTATATACCTATTACCTTAACTGGGGGACACCTATATACCTATTACCTAACTGGGGGACACCTATATACCTATTACCTAAACTGGGGGACACCTATATATCTACTTCCTAAACTGGGGGACAGCTATATACCTACTACCTAAACTGGGGGACAGCTATATACCTATTACCTTAACTGGGGGACACCTATATACCTATTACCTAAACTGGGGGACACCTATATATCTACTTCCTAGACTGGGGGACAGCTATATATCTACTTCCTAAACTGGGGGACAGCTATATATCTACTACCTAAACTGGGGGACAGCTATATACCTACTACCTAACTGGGGGACACCTATATACCTATTACCTTAACTGGGGGACACCTATATACCTATTACCTTAACTGGGGGACACCTATATACCTATTACCTTAACTGGGGGACACCTATATACCTATTACCTAAACTGGGGGACACCTATATACCTACTACCTAAACTGGGGGACACCTATATACCTACTACCTAAACTGGGGGACACCTCTATACCTACTACCTAAACTGGGGGACACCTATTATATACCTATTACCTAAACTGGGGGACAGCTATATACCTACTACCTAAACTGGGGGACAGCTATATATCTACTTCCTAAACTGGGGGACAGCTATATACCTACTACCTAACTGGGGGACACCTATATACCTATTACCTAACTGGGGGACACCTATATACCTATTACCTAACTGGGGGACACCTATATACCTACTACCTAAACTAGGGGACACCTACATACCGACTTCCTAAACTGGGACACACACACACATAGAGAGATATCTATCTATCTATCTATCTATCTATCTATCTATCTATCTATACTACCTAAACTGGGGGACACCTATATACCACCTTCCTAAACTGGGGGGACACCTATATACCTTTTTCCTAAACTGGGGACACCTATATACCTACTACCTACACTGGGGACACTTATTATTTTGTGGTGTTATGCAGCCCTCTGTGCGATTTTTCTGCTGAAATGCTGCCCACGTTGCAATTATTTTCTGGTGAAATGCTGCCCACTGTACGATTATTTTGTGATGAAATGCTGCCCAGGGTGCGATTATTTTCTGGTGAAATGTTAGCCAGGGTGCGATTATTTTGTGGTAAAATGCTGCCCACTGTACGATTATTATCTGGTGAAATGGTGCACTCATTGCGATTATTCTCTGGTGAAATGCTGCACTCATTGCGATTATTCTCTGGTGAAATGCTGCACTCATTGTGATTATTCTCTGGTGAAATGCTGCACTCATTGCGATTATTCTCTGGTGAAATGCTGCCCACTGTATGATTATTATCGGGTGCATGTTGCTGAAATGTTGTACTCATTGCGTTTATTTTCTGCTCAAATGTTGCACTCATTGCGTTCATTTTCTGCTGGAATGTTGCACTCATTGCGTTTATTTTCTGCTGAAATGTTGCACTCATTGCGTTTATTTTCTGCTGAAATGTTGCACTCATAGCGTTTATTTTCTGGTGAAATGTTGCACTCATTGCGTTTATTTTCTGGTGAAATGTTGCACTCATTGCGATTATTTTATGGTGAAACATTGCTGCATTACGATTTTATGGTGAAATGCTGCCCCATTACAATTATTTTATAGTGAAACACTGCCCCATTACGATTATTTGGCACCTATGGGGGGGCCCCATCCAAATTTTTGCAAGGGGGCCCAGTGATTTCTAGTTACGCCCCTGATTACTACCTAAACTGGGGATACCTATAAACTTGGCTATCTATACTGGGGACACCTATAGTATGTCTATATTGGGGACACCTATAGACCTGGCTACTTTATACTGATACTAATTATTTAGCGGCAACATATTACGCAGCGCTGTACAGAGTATGTATTGTCTTGTCACTAACTGTCCCACAGAGGGGCTCACAATCTAATCCCTACCATAGTCATATGTGTATGTATGTATTGTAGTCTAGGGCCAATTTTTAGGGGGAAGTCAATTAACTTATCTGTATCGGATGGTATTGGCATGTGGGAGGAAACCAGAGTGCCTGAAGGAAACCCACACAGACAAAGGGAACATACAAACTCCTTGCAGATGTTGACCTGGCTGGGATTCAAACCGGGAACCCAGCGCTGCAATGCGAGAGCGCTAACCACTACGCCACCATACTACTGTACTATATTGTACTGCCATCTTCAGCAGTACTTCACAGAGTATGTAGTCATGTCACTGACTATCCTCTGAGGAGCTTAAAATCTAATCCTGCCATAGTCTAATGTCCTACCATATTATTATGTAGTTATATAGCATCCTCGACTCCAACTCCGACTCCACAGCCCTGCTGGCATCTTCTGCAGCACTTTGCAGAGAACATAGCCATGTTACTGACTTTTCTCAGGGGAGCTCACATTCTAATACCTACCACTATTTTGTGCGAGAGAACACTGGCTAATGTGTGTTTTTTTTGGGGGTGGGAACATTTCCTACTTGCTTTTTTAGGGTCACTTTACTCATACCCGGGGAGAAAACATGGCCCCCACCGACTTTGGGCTGCACTCTTACTAGGATATTTGAATTGGCCACACCCACTGTATGTTATGGACACGCCCACTGCATTCTGTGGCCACGCCCATTTTTCGCCGCGACGCGCTTCGGGGGAGGGGGGGGGCGCCATAAGTTTGGGGTGCCTAGGGGAGCCCAAACCCTAAATACAGCCCTGTTCTTAAGTTTAAACATTGTGCCAGCTCTGTCCCCTGTACCTCCTCTGTGTCTCCCTGTGCCTCCAGTGTCCCCTTCTGTGTCACCTCTGCCCTCTGCACCTGCTTTTACAAGTTTAAAAGCTCTTTTTCTTTGAATGTTTTTAAAGTCGATTTTCTCAAAAACTACACGTCCAATTTGAATTTCTTTTTTGACTTGTTCCCATGGAAACACAGAATCCATGCCGTTCGTATCGGCGGGTCGTTCATAAGTCGGGCGTTCGTAAGTTGGGGACTACCTGTATACGCAAAATGTACACAAAATGCAAATACATGTGGAAAATTGCTGCATGCTGTTATTTTTCATGCATGTGAAATCTGCATGGGTTGAAAACTATCCCATATACTTTCATGAACCATGCGTTGTAATACGAATTTGCATATGAGAAAAATGTGCAAAAACGTATGTGGTGGAAAGGGGCCCTAGAGCCTTCTTGTAGGGAGAGTAAAGATGCTTGGGTTATCCAGAGCAAGATCATTCATGAGGCAACCTAAGCAGGTGCCTGGGGCCTAGTTGGTGTCAAGGGGAACACCAGCCACCTTCTCTGACCTGACCTCTCTCCACTTCATCTTACCTTGCCTAGAGTCTACATCTTAATCAATCTCTAGAGGTATCCTGCATAGTTCTTAGCTACATAAATACACCTTTGGAAAAACACAGAGAGAACAGGAGCCCAATAGCGCAATTTTTGTGTGGAAAAAAATAAAGTGCAAAAAAGTGCCGCAATTGATTAGCCTAGTTTTGAGGCTAACCAATTGCGGCACTTTAATTGGCCTGAGGAAGTGGGAGAGCACACACAAAACGCGTTTCTCGTGCAAATACAATGTATCTTTCACCATAATCTTGTTGTCATTAAGAGGTAAGCCACCTCTACCATTTCTATTTTGTGTGTTTTTAATCTAGTTTTCTGTGATTTTGGGCACCTCTTCACCCTCTCTGTACATAAATACATGGCTTACCTCTCTTGTCTCCAAAGTACAAGGTCTTTTGAGCTGGGTTGGACCACTGAAGTGATGAATCATCATGCTCATCCACTTTGCAGGTTAACGTCATTTTGCCTCCTGTGGCAACCAAAACATCTGTTGTGACCGGTTGGCTGGCTGTAAAGAAACCAAACAGTTGTGTAAGCAATCTTGCAACACATAAGCAGACAATTATAGATACAGTGCAGGCCAGGCAGTAGAAGCTAGCTTGCATTCCGCTAATGCCTTACAAATGAAAGCGGGAGATACTGTATATTTTGTTCAGCTTCTTGATCTTATCAGAGGTTTATTAAGAAATTCTTTGAGCATGGTGCCCCTGAGACTCCATTCCATGCCTATAGCCAATGACATGCCTGCAGCGCAAGCTCCATCATTCTGAAAGAAACAGGGCACTAGTCTAAGACTCAACAAATCTAACTGGTATCGAGTGCGCAAAAAAAATGTGATGGGTTCATCTTTTTCAAAAACTGGAAAATTGATGCAGAGTTTCTGGCCTAAATACACTGGTGTTTCAAAAAAAAAAAAAAAAAAAAAAAAAAAAACATTTACCAATATATATCAATTCTACTTGTGTATGTTTAAAAAAAACTGTAGTGAAAATAAGGTAATTGGTGGAGGGGTTCAATTAGGTTTAAGCATGGGTGGGGGTGTTGGTTAGGGCTATGCATCGGTAGAGGGAGGGCTCATGTGAGAATTAGGTTAATGATAGCAAAATATCAGAATTACCAGTGCCCAATAGTGGAATATTGATAATATTGATAATGTTATCGATATTCTACTACCAGCTATTTTCTACACTCAAATTTCCATGGGGGCCAATTTGCCTGTACTTTATACAGTGGGTTGCAAAAGTATTCAGCCCCCTTGAAGTTTTCCACATTTTGTCATATTACTGCCACAAACATGAATCAATTTTATTGGAATTCCACATGAAAGACCAATACAAAGTGGTGTACACGTGAGAAGTGGAACGAAAATCATACATGATTCCAAACATTTTTTACAAATAAATAACTGCAAAGTGGTGTGTGCATAATTATTCGGCCCCCTTTGATCTGAGTGCAGTCAGTTGCCTATAGACATTGCCTGATGAGTTCTAATGACTAAATAAAGTGCACCTGCGTGTAATCTAATGTCAGTACAAATACAGCTGCTCTGTGAGGGCCTCAGAGGTTGTCTAAGAGAAAATTGGGAGCAACAACACAGTGAAGTCCAAAGAATACACAAGACAGGTCAGGGATCAAGTTATTTAGAAATGTAAAGCAGGCCCTTAGGCTACAAAAAGATTTCCAAAGCCTTGAACATCCCACAGAGCACTGTTCAAGCGATCATTCAGAAATGGAAGGAGTATGGCACAACTGTAAACCTACCAAGACAAGGCCATCCACCTAAACTCACAGGCCAAACAAGGAGAGCGCTGATCAGAAATGCAGTCAAGAGGCCCATGGTGACTCTGGACGAGCTGCAGAGATCTACAGCTCAGGTGGGGGAATCTGTCCATAGGACAACTATTAGTCATGCACTGTACAAAGTTGGCCTTTATGGAAGAGTGGCAAGAAGAAAGGCATTGTTAACAGAAAGCATAAGAAGTCCCGTTTGCAGTTTGCCACACAGCTTATCCTATCATAGCTCTAGGGAGCCGGACAGAGTTCTCTGTCTGTAATGCTGGGCATACACGGCTCGGTTTTGCCGATCGATTCTCCCACTCAGTCGATTCCCCGCTCGATTCCGCAGACGATTCTCTCATCTTCCGCTCGTTTTTCTTATCTTTTTCCATTCACTTCAATGCGGAATAGAACGGCGAATCAATCGGGCGGGAGATCGGACATGTCGGAAATTATCTATCGAGCCGTCTTAATGGCTCAAAATCGAGCCGTGTATTCCCAGCATAGGAAATAGACTCTCACCCACATAATCAGCAGAATCAATTTCTTGTAAGTGAGAGCCAATATGTGGAAACCACAAGCTCTGTGCATGCTGCGTGTGTTTCAGCATGGCATGCAGTATATAGATTTTGTATAGGAAAACTACCAGTGTTTTCCCCAAAAAATAAGACATCCTCTGAAAATAAGCCCTAGCACATCTTTTGGAGCAAAAATTAATATAAGACAGTGTCTTATTTTTGGGGAAACACGGTATGTCCATGTTGTTTAGCACTGGGATCCACCGTATTCTGCAAGGAGATGAATGGCAGTGTTCATCGCAATGCGTTAACCGTCGATTGCCGATGATTGTGCACACACCATTGTCAAATGAATTTTCTGTGATGCTGCTTTGTAGCTTATAGCATCATTGTGTTTGTGGTTTCGTATGCCCCCACGGGCTCAAAACGCGACAACAGGAACCAATGCCAAACGCTTTTCTGCTCGGTAGCAAAATGAGACATCAGAAGCCAGCTATGTGAAAATCAAAATGAACAAATAATAAACAAATCTCTACAGACATCTTTATTTTGGTAAACACTGCACATCAAGTTGGTCAGTGATTTCAGGCGCCTTTTACACCTAAGCAGTGCGGTGATCACATGGCAGGGGAGCCTGTTGCCGAATCCACGCACCACAGAAATCCCTTTTTCTATGACCCTGCACCACAGTCATATGCATGGTGCCGCCCCTTACTCAGTGAGACACTTCCTGTTGGGCAGGAAGTACTTCACTGGGATTTCCGTCGGTCAGTAGGCATGGATCATGCAGCAAAGCACTGCAGACTGTGCGTCGGAAATGCGGTGATCTGGATATGTCCAATGCATCTCATTCCATTCTCATGAAGTGTGCAATTCCCCTGTGGGGATGGGGCAGGGCAGCATAACGTAGGGCAAAAGAGAGCGCTGGTGTAAAAGGGTCCTCAGAGGTATGAGTTGCTGAGACAAGCAAATGTAACTTTCCTGTCAATACTGAACTATTTTCTCCCCCGTTCCACATCCCAAGCTTACATATAGCTCCTTTAATATTATAAGCATCTTAATACGGTACATGGATGAAATCAAAGGAAAGTTGAAGCCAGTAAAAGATTGGATAGCTGCTGTGAATTCTGTTTTAAAGAGAAACTCCGACCAAGAATTGAACTTTATCCCAATCAGTAGCTGATACCCACTTTTACCTGAAAAATATAATGATTTTCACAAACAAACCATCAGGGGGCGCTGTATGACTGATTTTGTGCTGAAACCCCTCCCACAAGAGGCTCTGGTACCGTACGGTACTCTGGGCAAACTGTCACAATGTAACAATGACACACACAGGAAATGGCTGTTTATAGCTGTCTGTTAAAGCCAGAACAGCTACATAATCTGCCCACAGTAACAATGTCACCATGTAATACATGTCAGAATGTGAATCTGGGAGAGGAAAGATTTTACAATGAGCAAACTCTGACTAAATCATGTATACATAATTATTGTAAAAATTAAGCACCTTTTTATATTAAATTATTTTCACTGGAGTTCCTCTTTAAGTAGCAAATGATGATATGACTTATTATAATGCAGGAACTGGGGAACTGAGTCCAAATAACGGCTGATAACACCTAAGGCTTTAAAGGGAGTCTGAAGCTAAAAAAATAAATAAAAAAAAACAGATACTTACAGATACCTAAAAAGAGGGAAGGCTCTGGATCATATAGAGCCTTCCTGCTCCTCTCCTTTTCCCGTCATTCCTGCGCTGGCTCCCCCTGATCAGTCAGAAACTGGTCTCTTCTGCATTGTGTGTGCCTCGGAAGTCTTCAGGAGCAATCGGGCTCCTAAAGGTGGGATGCGGTATACTGCGTACACGCGAGCGCCCTCGCTTGTGCGCAGTGCAAAGCCACCTGTTCCAGGGAGCACTTAAGCTCCCAAAGCCTCCAACGGGGGAACAGGGGATGAGGAGAGGAACGGAAAGGCTCTATAGGACTAGAGCCTTCCCTCTTCTTAGGTATCGGTTTTGTTTTTTATTTTTTAAATACGGCTTCAGATTCGCTTTAAATGCATTTAAAAATATGTAATACTATGTAAAATCTTTCCTACTAAAATCTTATACTACTCAATCTACTCAGTATTCGCTTAACTATTGAATAGTGAATTGAATTAAATTAGTAGCAAACAACAGGATTGGACTGGGCCTCCAGGAAGTCGGGGGATTTCCCAGTAGGCCTAGCTGCTGCTTGTAAGCCCCGCCCACAGGCTGTTCTGACATGCGGTGGGGACCGGGGAAGGAAATGTGCTGTGCCTGTGAGCAGCATGTGGCATTTTCACTGCTCCAAGAGATCACAGACCATCCAGCAGCAGCACATCTGGCTGGCATAAGCTCCACCCCCTGATCATGGTAGCCCCACCCCCTGTTTGCAGTAGCCCCACCCCCGCATGGGACGCTAAAGTGAGGGAGTCTGCCAAGGAAGCCCTCAGCTTAGTGAATGCTCCTGCCTTGGGACACTAGTAGCACGTGGCTACTGGCTAGAAGGTGGAAGCCCTGCCTAGAGGAAGTCCCGCCCCCTGCCTGGAGCAGTAGGGGAATAGGCAGCAGCTAGCAGAAACAAGGAGAAGAGTGGCTGTCATGTCAGGAGGTAGCCAGTAAGTATGCATTAGCATCAGTCTCCCTCTCTCCACTAGCACTAGTGACCTTCTCCCTCCCACCTCTAGCACCAGTGACCATCTCCCTCCCCCCTTTATTCCCATTACCTACTCCCTCCACTAGCACCAGCAACCTTCTCCCTCCCCCCACTAGCACCAGCGACCTTCTCCCTTCCCCCCCCCCCCCCCCACTAGCACCAGCTATCTTCTCCCTTCCTCCCACTAGCCCTGTGACCTTCTTCCTCCCCCACTAGCTCTAGTGACCTTATCCCTTTCCACTTTAGCCCTGTGGCCTTCTTCCTCCCTCCACTAACCCCAGAAGCCATCTCCCTCTCTCCACTAGCACCAGAAACCTTCTCCCTCTCCCCACTATTACCGGTGACCTTATCTGTTCCCCACTATTACCAGCAACCTTTTCCCTCTCCCCACTAGCCCCATGGCCTTCTTACTCCCCTCACTAGCACCAGTGTTTTTCTCTCTCCTCCCACTAGCATCAGCGACCTTCTCCCTCTCTCCACTAACATCAGCAACCTTTTTCCTCCCCCCACTAGTCCCCGTGACCTTCTCCCTGCCCCCACTAGCCCGTGACCTTCTTCGTCCCCCCACTAGCTCCAGCGACCTTATCCTCCCCCAAGCAGGATCATCCACCAGGCAACCTAGCCATGTGTCTGAGGCTTAGTGGATGTCTCTTCATTTCAGATTCCCAAAAGGACCACAAGCGAGGGCCCAATCTACTACCTTAATCCATCTGTACTCTCCCCACTAGCACCCATGGCATCTTAAACCATCTCTGCTCTCAGAGATGGATTAAGATGGCCCCATTACATTGTAATCTATTTTTGCTCTCCCCACTAGCACCAGCGACCTTCAGTCTCCCCCCACTAGACCCGGTGACCATCTCCTTCCCCCACTAGCCCCAGTGACCTTCTACCTCCCCCTACTAGACCCAGTGACCTTCTCCCTTCCCCCACTATCTCCAGTGAGCTTTTCTCTCTCCCCAATAGCTCCAGTGACCTTCTCTCTCCCCTACTAGCCCCAGTGACCTTCTCCCTGCCCCCACTAACTCCAGTGACCTTCTCCCTCCCCTACCCAGGGAGAAGGTCACTGGAGCTAGAGGGGGCAGGGAGAAGGTCACTACCTTCTCTATGCCCCCTCTAGCTCCAGTGACCTTCTCTCTCTCCCGACTAGCCCCAGTGACCTTCTACCTGCCCCCACTAGCTCCAGTGACCTCTCTCTCTCTACTCGCCCCAGTGACCTTCTTCCTTCCCCCACAAGGTCCAGTGACCCTCTTCCTCTCTCCACTAGCTTTCCCGTCCCCCACTAGCCCCTGTGACCTTCTCGCTCCAACATTAGCATCAGAGACCTTCTCACTAGCTCTCGTGACGTTCTTTCTCCCCTCACTAGTACCAGCGACCTTCTACCTGCCACCACTAACCCAAGTCACCTCTCCCCCCAAATACCCCTGCGACCCTCACCCTCCCCTTACTAGCCCTAGTGACCTTCCCCCACTAGCTCCAGTGACCTTCTCCCTCTGCTTAATATCCCCAGTAACCTTCACTCTACCCCCACTAGCGCCAATAACCTTTTCCCACCCCACCAATGACCTTCTCTCTGCCCCCACTAGCCCCAATGACGTTCTCTTTTCTACCTCTAGCCCCAGTGACCTTCTCCCTTTCCCCACTATCTCCAGGGAGCTTCTCCCTCTCCCCAATAGCTCTAGTGACCTTCTCTCTCCCCTACTAGCACCAGCAGGGGCGGGCTGACAACTCATGGGGGCCCCCGGGCAATAGGAGATTATGGGGCCCCCCATACCAGTGTTTCCCACCTTTCACGTTCTTTTTTTACAGGCTAAGATATAATAATTTACTGACAACAGATATTTTATAATGATAAAAACCCCTGCGCCGTGCGTAGCGAGGCACGCCGAAAAATGGGTGTGGTCATGCAACATACTGTGGGCGTGGTCATGGGTAGGGCAAAATATACATGACCTTAGCAGTGGTGTAAAAGGTCTGCCGGGGAAGTTTGAACTCTGCCATAGTGTTTCCCCCCAAAATACATGTAATCTGACAGCATTTCGCCAAAAATCCATGCAATTTGGCAGAGTTTTCTCCAAAATACCGATAATATGGCAGTCGTTCCCCCAAAATAGACGTAATCTGGCAGCAGTGGTTCCCCAAATACACATAATTTAGCAGCGGCTCCCCAAAATATGCGTGATCTGGCAGCGGATCACCCAAAATACATGTAATCTGGCAGCAGTGGTTCCCCAAAATACACATAATCTGGAAGCAGCGGTCCCCCCATTATACACAATCTGGCAGCGGTTCCCCAAAAATACACATCATCTGGCAGCTGTTTCGCAAAATACACTTAATCTGGCAGCAGCAGTTCCCCAAAATAGTTAATCTTGCAACAGTTCCCAGAAAATAGGTGTCCCCAGTATAGGTAACCAGGTCAAAAGGTGTCCCCAATATATGTAGCCAGGTCTATAGGTGTCCCCAGTATATGTAGCCAGGTTTGTAGGTGTCCCCGGTATTTGTAGCCAGGTGTATAGGTGTCCCCAGTATATGTAGCTAGGTGTATAGGTGTCCCCAGTATATGTAGCCAGGTGTATAGCTGCCCCCAGTATAGCCAGGTGTATAGGTATCCCCAGTATATGTAGCCAGGTGTATAGCTGCCCCCAGTATAGCCAGGTGTATAGGTGTCCCCAGTATATGTAGCCAGGTGTATAGCTGCCCCCAGTATAGCCAGGTGTATAGATGTCCCCAGTATATGTAGCCAGGTGTATAGCTGCCCCCAGTATAGCCAGGTGTATAGGTGTCCCCAGTATATGTAGCCAAGTGTATAGGTGTCCCCAATATATGTAGCCAGGTGTATAGGTGCCCCCAGTATAGCCAGGTGGGTGTATAGCTGCCCCCAGGATAGCCAGGTGTATAGGTGTCCCCAGTATATGTAGTTAGGTGTCCCCAGTATATGTAGCCAGGTGTATAGCTGCCCCCAGTATAGCCAGGTGTATAGGTGTCCCCAGTATATGTAGCCAGGTGTATAGGTATCCCCAGTATATGTAGCCAGGTGTATAGCTGCCCCCAGTATAGCCAGGTGGGTGTAGAGCTGCCCCCAGGATAGCCAGGTGTATAGGTGTCCCCAGTATATGTAGTTAGGTGTCCCCACTATATGTAGCCAGGTGTATAGCTGCCCCCAGTATAGCCAGGTGTATAGGTGTCCCCAGTATATGTAGCCAGGTGTATAGGTGTCCCCAGTATATGTAGCCAGGTGTATAGCTGCCCCCAGTATAGCCAGGTGTATAGCTGCCCCCAGTATAGCCAGGTGTATAGGTGTCCCCAGTATATGTAGTTAGGTGTATAGGTGTCCCCAGTATATGTAGCCAGGTGTATAGCTGCCCCCATTATAGCCAGGTGTATAGGTGTCCCCAGTATATGTAGCCAGGTGTATAGCTGCCCCCAGTATATCCACAGTATATCCAGGTGTATAGGTGTCCCCAGTATATGTAGCCAGGTGTATAGGTGTCCCCAGTATATGTAGCTAGGTGTATAGCTGCCCCCAGTATAGCCAGGTGTATAGCTGCCCCCAGTATAGCCAGGTGTATAGGTGTCCCCAGTATATGTAGTTAGGTGTATAGGTGTCCCCACTATATGTAGCCAGGTGTATAGCTGCCCCCAGTATAGCCAGGTGGGTGTATAGCTGCCCCCAGGATAGCCAGGTGTATAGGTGTCCCCAGTATATGTAGTTAGGTGTCCCCACTATATGTAGCCAGGTGTATAGCTGCCCCCAGTATAGCCAGGTGTATAGGTGTCCCCAGTATATGTAGCCAGGTGTATAGGTGTCCCCAGTATATGTAGCCAGGTGTATAGCTGCCCCCAGTATAGCCAGGTGTATAGCTGCCCCCAGTATAGCCAGGTGTATAGGTGTCCCCAGTATATGTATTTAGGTGTATAGGTGTCCCCAGTATATGTAGCCAGGTGTATAGCTGCCCCCAGTATATCCACAGTATATCCAGGTGTATAGGTGTCCCCAGTATATGTAGCCAGGTGTATAGGTGTCCCCAGTATATGTAGCTAGGTGTATAGCTGCCCCCAGTATAGCCAGGTGTATAGCTGCCCCCAGTATAGCCAGGTGTATAGGTGTCCCCAGTATATGTAGTTAGGTGTATAGGTGTCCCCAGTATATGTAGCCAGGTGTATAGCTGCCCCCAGTATAGCCAGGTGTATAGGTGCCCCCAGTATATGTAGCCAGGTGTATAGGTGTCCCCAGTATATGTAGCAAGGTGTATAGCTGCCCCCAGTATAGCCAGGTGGGTGTATAGCTGCCCCCAGGATAGCCAGGTGAATAGGTGTCCCCAGTATATGTAGTTAGGTGTCCCCAGTATATGTAGCCAGGTGTATAGCTTACCCCAGTATAGCCAGGTGTATAGGTGTCCCCAGTATATGTAGCCAGGTGTATAGGTGTCCCCAGTATATGTAGCCAGGTGTATAGCTGCCCCCAGTATAGCCAGGTGTACAGCTGCCCCCAGTATAGCCAGGTGTATAGGTGTCCCCAGTATATGTAGTTAGGTGTATAGGTGTCCCCAGTATATGTAGCCAGGTGTATAGCTGCCCCCAGTATAGCCAGGTGTATAGGTGTCCCCAGTATATGTAGCCAGGTGTATAGCTGCCCCCAGTATATCCACAGTATATCCAGGTGTATAGGTGTCCCCAGTATATGTAGCCAGGTGTATAGGTGTCCCCAGTATAGGTAGCTAGGTGTATAGCTTACCCCCAGTATAGCCAGGTGTATAGCTGCCCCCAGTATAGCCAGGTGTATAGGTGTCCCCAGTATATGTAGTTAGGTGTATAGGTGTCCCCAGTATATGTAGTCAGGTGTATAGCTGCCCCCAGTATAGCCAGGTGTATAGGTGTCCCCAGTATATGTAGCCAGGTGTATAGCTGCCCCCAGTATAGCCAGGTGTATAGGTGTCCCCAGTATATGTAGCCAGGTGTATAGCTGCCCCCAGTATAGCCAGGTGTATAGGTGTCCCCACTATATGTAGCCAGGTGTATAGCTGCCCCCAGTATAGCCAGGTGTATAGGTGTCCCCAGTACATGTAGCCAGGTGTATAGCTGCCCCCAGTATAGCCAGGTGTATAGGTGTCCCCAGTACATGTAGCCAGGTGTATAGCTGCCCCCAGTATAGCCAGGTGTATAAGTGTCCCCAGTATATGTAGTTAGGTGTATAGGTGTCCCTAGTATATTTAGCCAAGTGTCCCCAGGAGAGGAGGCAGCCAGTGAAAGGGAGCGGTGTGCAGAGCGTGGGGAAGGGGGGAAGTTTCCCCCCCCCTTCCCTCACCTTGGGGCCCCCCTTCCTGGCTGTCCCCTCCGGAATACTGAAGTGTCGCACTGTCGTACAGCGGCTGACAGCGGGCGGAGACTTACCGCTGTCCAGCCACCGGAGGGAGCTGTGATCTGTGCGCCGCAAGTCTGGTCTACTCAAGACCAGACTTGCGGCGCACAGATCACAGCTCCCTCAGCCGGCTGTAACAGCGGTAAGTCTCCGCCCGCTGTCAGCCGCTGTATGACAGTGCAACACGTCAGTATTCCGGAGGGGACAGCAAGAAAGGGGGGCCCCAAAGTGAGGCAAAGGGGGGGGGGAACCTCCCCCCTTCCCCGCTGTTCCCATAGCTCCCTTTCACTGGCTGCTTCCCCTCCTGCCCAGGGTTGTCTGGCGGGCCCCCCCCCCCCTGACCACGGGCCCTCGGTCCGTGCCTGAGTGCCCTAATGGTCAGTCCGCCCCTGAGCACCAGTGACCTTCTCCATGCCCCCTCTAGCTCCAGTGACCTTCTCTTTCTCCCTACTAGCCCCAGTGACCTTCTTCCTGCCCCCACTAGCTCCAGTGACCTTCTCTCTCTCACTACTAGCCCCAGTGATTTTCTCCCTGCCCCCCCCCCCCCCCCCCCCCTAGCTCCAGTGACCGTCTTCCTCTCTCCACTAGCTTTCCCCTCCCCCACTAGCCCCTGTGACCTTCTACCTCCAACATTAGCATCAGAGACCTTCTCACTTGCTCTCGTGACCTTCTTTCTCCCCTCACTAGTACCAGTGACCTTCTACCTTCCACCACTAACCCAAGTCACCTCTCCCCCCAGATACCCCTGCGACCTTCTCCCTCCTCTTAATAGCCCTAATAACCTTCCCCTTCCCCCACTAGCTCCAGTGACCTTCTCCCTCTGCTTAATAGCCCCAGTAACCTTCACTCTACCCCCACTAGCGCCAATAACCTTTCCCCTCCCCTACTAACCCTAATGACCTTCTCTCTGCCCCCACTAGCCCCAATGGCATTCTCTGTTCCCCCTCTAGCCCCAGTGATCTTCTCCCTCTCCCCACTAGCTCTAGTCACCTTCTTCCTCCCTGCAGTAGCACCAGTGACCTTCTCCCTTCCTCCACTCGCTCCAGTGACCTTCTGCCTCACACCACAAGCACCAGTGACCTTCACCCTTCCTCCACTAGCCCCAGTGACCTTCTGCCTCCCCTACAAGCCCCAGTGACCTTCTCCCTTCATCCACTAGCCCCAGTGGCCTTCTCCCTAGGACAAGCAGAAAGCACAGCATTTATTATTTGCCAATAATGATTGCTGTATTTAGTATTTTGAGGTTATTTTTCTAGCATGTGCCATTTCAGGGATTTATGATTACTAAATAGTAGACTAATGTATGAGCAAAAACACACACATTGACAAAAGATGTACATTTTTGTTGTCCGCTTTATTAGGTACGTCCTAATAATACTTAGTTGACCCCCTTTGCTGCAGCCCCCGAGTTTGCGTTTGTGGAAAAAACGAACCGCTCTGGTTACCCAAGCAGTTTTCAAACAGCTAGCATTTTTAAAAATGCTCATGAACCGCTCTGGTGTGCACCAGCCCTAAAAAAAATTCCTTGAACCATCCCTACATATTCATGTTGCTGACTATCCTGAGAGGACCTCACAATCTAATCTCTACCATAGTCTAAGTGGGCCCTAGGCTGAAACTCTCTGGAGGGCCCTCAGTGTCCCAGTCTGACCCTGGCAATCAATGACATAACCGATAAAGCTTAGCCTGTACCTATCGGGAACTGTCTTTTTCAGCTGCTGAGTTTGAAAAAAAAAGAAAATAAATATTCAGAGCTCTACTATCACGATCATGATACAAAGTTACGCAAGTTACTTTACATGACAGCTGAATAGCTGTGCTTCAGGGAATGCACCATAATGGAGTAACAGACATGTCGGTGGATCCTATGTTAAAGTGACACTTAAGCCGAAAAAAAAAATAAGTTTTACTCACCCGGGGCTTCCCTCAGCCCCCTGCAGCTGATCGGTGCCCTTGCCGTGTCCCTCCAATCCTCCTGTCCCCGCCGGCGGCTACTTCCGGTTTCGCCGTCACCGGCCGTTAGGCTGGGAATGCAAGTGATTCTTCACGTTCCCAGCCACAAGATCACCCCCTATACTGCTATTGTGGCAAGGAAGGCCGCAATAGCAGCATAGGGGAGATATTGTGGCTGGGAACGCGAAGAATCACTCGCGTTTCCAGCCTGACGGCCGGTGACAGTGAAACCGGAAGTAGCCGCCGGTGGGGACAGGAGGATCGGAGGGACATGGCGAGGGCACTGATCAGCTGCAGGGGGCTGAGGGAAGCCCCGGGTGAGAAAAACTCATTTTTTTTTCGGCTTTAAGGTTCACTTTAAGCATCGGATCTGTTCAGACCTTTTCTGATGTGTCTGTTCACAAACTTCTGCCCTGCATGATATTTACAGACACCAGACGGACTTTGGACATGTTATAATAGCAATGTCTATTATGACAGGTCCGATGCAACCGACAGATCTGAACAAGGAGCTCATGCCACAAGGATGGTGACAATGCATCGAACTTGGCTATAATTCAGGAAACAAGCATTCAATTAACCAGGGCGCTGCCATCGTACAAGCAAGACACGCCCCCGCTTGGGGCATCACCGAAAGGGGGGCTTCGCTCTGCTGCTGGCGGCTCCTCCCCACCCACCAACTGGTCCATTGGTCCCCTCCTTCTGAAGGCCCCCTCCTCCCTGGCTGCTGTTCAAACCGCATATCAGCGGTGACACGCAAACTGCCGGCAGCTAGGCAATGCCCAATAACAGAGCGGCTGTTATACAGGAAGTAAACATCACTTCCTGTATAACAGCAGCATTGTTACTGAGCATTTCCTCGCTGTCGGCTGCTTGCATGCCACCGCTGTTATGCGGTGTGAACAGCCGCCGGGAAGGAGGGGGATCCTACAGGAAGAGGAGACCAGGCGGCAGTCAGCAGATTAGGTAAACAAGGGGGGGGGGGGGGGAGCGGGGTTGGAGTCAGGCTACTACGTATTTCTGCCTATACCTTTTTCTGGCTATACCTATTTCTGGATATACCTATCCCTGACTACACCTATTCCTGACTACCTATTCCTGGCTATACCTATTCCTGACTACACTTATCCTGACTACCTATACCTGGCTGCACCTAGAACTTTGCGCACACACTATTGCGCATGCTAAATGCAATGATGCATGTGTTTATAATAATGATTGCTCCTTAACATTTATCAGCTGTTTTTTGCCTTTAAAAGCTTTGCTTATCACCACCTGCTTCAAAATTGTTTGCGATTGTTGTTGATTTGTGTGGGTCCCTTATGTTTTTTATTTTGTTAATTTTTTTAAGTTTGCAATGTCATTCTGTCATGATATTTTTTAAAACGTTTTGGTTTAAAGGGGTGCTTAGGTGAAAATGGTTTAGTCGCCCTTCTGTCCCCCGCTCTATCTGCTTAATGCGCGAAGCGCCGTACTTAGTGTGCTTATCCGAAAAGTGTGCTTATCACGTGAACGCAACACCGAACGTGCGATAAAAATTTTCACGCGATCGCTAAACTTTCCATGCACAACACGCGCGAACAATGGTTTACGCACGCGTTTGCATGTGAAAAGCTTTAACACGTGCACGCTTTATGAATCGAGCCCTTGGTCTCTACATAGGTCAATTTTAGAATACAGGGAGAATAAGTTTGCAGAGTAATATTATTCTTCACTGAAAATAAGGAAAATGCCAACTTACATCGTGGAGCTGTTGCAGTAGTTGTCTCAGGATGTGGTATTTCTGGGAGAGAGATAAATATTCAGCTGATCAGTTCAGCAGAGGCATTCAATACAATTTGTGTTGTCAGTTGTGTATATCAGACACTCTAGATGCAATAATTATTATTTAGTTTTTATATAGCGCCAACATCTTCTGCAGCGCTGTACAGAGTATATAGTCTTGTGACTAACTGTCCATCGAAGGGGCTCACAAAATAATCCCTATCATATAAATAACTTAACTCCCCCCTCCCCAAAAAAATAAAAATAAATCTTAAAGCGTATCTTTTCCAGACACGCAGAATTAGTACTTTTAGAGATTGTCTAACAACTATATGGTCAAGATAAAGCATGAGGCTCAGTTCACACTTGCATCTAAAACGTTCTGTCTACCGCATTGGGAAGCAGCAGACAGACAGATATGTTCAAGGCTCCTATGTTGCGGTGAGCACAACGCTCTCTTGTGCAGCGTACAATAATATTGAAGACCTGCAGAGAGTCAGACATATCATACACAGCAATGCTATGTATGCCCTGTCCGAAACACTGGAAACAATGGAGACACTGTGGCTAGAGGTTCGTGCGGTGGATGATGAAAGCGCATCCACTATTAAAGTGACTCTGTAACAAAAATTACAACGTTTTTTCTACCATCCTACAAGTTCCTAAACCTATTCTAATCTGTTCTGGCTCACTGCAGCACTTTGTACTATCACGGTCTCTGTAATAAATCAATGTATCTTTCCCTTGTTAGACTTGTCGGCCTGTGTCTGGAAGGCTGCCAACTCTTCCGTGCGGGTCTGTTCCTCTATGCACACTCCAGTGTGTGTTTTATTTACATAAGCCAGCAGCTTCTCTGCTATCTTATCAGTGATAGAAGAGGGCTGGATAAAAATCCTCCTCTGTTAGGCTGTGAAAGTAGCTGGCTGACACATACTGAGGAATTACAAACACAGGCACATGCAGAGCTGTCTGCAGGAAGCCTGTAATGTTCAGTGCATGAGAGAAGAAGGGGACAGAAGGTAAACACACAAATGATCTTTTGAGATTCAAAAGGAAAGCTGTATACACGAGAGGCGCATGCGCGGCGATTTCAAGATGGCCGCTTAGGCTCCGAGCTCCAGCCCACGCCTCTGCTACTACAGGCCGCACGTAGCCGCCGCTCCGCTCCAGTAACGCGGCCAACACGGGTCCAGCTCCAGGACACACACAGGCACAGATGTCCGCAAAAAACAACCCTAAAGCTCCCCCGCAAACCGGCTCCATGGACCGTTTTCTCCGCCCTCCGCCCTCCCAAGATGGCGCTGGCCACGCTCCGGAATCCGCCGCTGCACAGTCCTCCTCTCCTCCGCAACAAGCTGCGCACCTCACTGAGGAAAGCTCTGCCTCTCCAGACCTTACCCCACTCACCTCAGCAACACTGGAGATGGCTTTAGAGAGACATTATAGAGCCCTACAGGAATCGCTCCAACAGGTAATCCTTGCAGCGGTGAAGGACCTTAAGGGGGACATAATTACACTAGCAGATCGCACCACCTCCCTGGAGGTTAAAATGGATGCTATGTCCCTTAAACAGCAGGACATGGAGGATGAGCAACGCTTAATCCAATCTGACCTCAAAGCAATAAGATCTACACAGGAGGACTTTGAGAACAGAGAGAGGCGGCAAAATATCCGCATTAAAGGTATGTCCATGTCTGTGACACCTGAAAAACTTTCCATGCACCTCCTAGAATTATACAAATCAATCGTCCCTGACCTCCACGACGAAATGTGGAGGATGGACAGAGCACACCGTTCACTAGGTGAGAGGAGACCCACAGCCCAGCGCCCTAAAGATGTTATAATTAGGATGCACTATTATGAAGCTAAGGAAGCACTCCTAAGAGCCATCCGTAATACATCCACAATCTCCTTCAAAGGCGATGAACTTTCCATATATAATGACCTCTCCCTTATCACACTGACCAAGAGAAGAGCTTTCAGACCGATCACCCAACTTCTGAGGGATGCTAGGATCCAATACCAATGGGGATTCCCCTTTCGCTTAATGGTCAGCAGAAATGGCGCGCGCTTCTCAGTCTCAGACCTGGATGATGCACCCATGTTCCTTAAGCAACTAGGCCTCCGCCTCCCTCATCCACCCAACCTACAACAAGATCTTACCCTGTCCCCGACATCGCCACCAAGAAAGATTCGTCACATGAATGACAGATCCAGAGGCTCTCTCCGCAGTCTCACCTATCCGGAGGCCTCTGAAGACATGGAAGCTCTTCCCACTTGATTAGCAGAATCCTGTCATGGTTTTTTCCTGATCCGGACACACACCATGTCCAGACGTAGATATCACCTTCATTATGTTTATCCCTTATTTCTTGTATTCCCTCCCAACCTGTTCTAGTTTGTTATTTTAATTTTCAATGATATTTACCATCTGTGCCTAATTGTAATTGTTATTGTTACTGGCAATGCTTAATATATGACCCTTTTATCTGTTTTTGGCTATATAGCAGAGGAGATCTGGGCGACCCTCTTGGCTCACCCGCATGTACCTCAGGAGAGCTGCCACACTCTCCCATAGATTTTTTCTGGGTTTGTGTCTTTTTTGGCAGTTCTTATCTCTGCAACTTGTTACAGTTGCCACATCACTGTGCCACATATTTTACAGTGGCTGTTTCTTTAAAAATGTTTATCAACCGCTGTCTCATATAACTTATGCCTTATGGATTCTCATTCTCTCCTCACCTGTACTCCTACTTTCCCCCTCTAGACCGCATTGAATACTCTCGGACCTAATCTACACATACATCTATACTATGACCAATGATTAATTTCTGTACACTAAACACCAAGGGCCTGAATATACCGCAAAAAAGGTCATCCTTACTACGAGATCTTAGAAAACTTAATGTAGACCTGGCTTTCCTGCAGGAGACCCACCTAACTTCTAGTGACTCCATACGACTCACAAACAAACATTATCCAACTGCACACTTAGCATCAGGACCTAAAAAACGTGCTGGTCTTGCTATTTTGTGCCAGAAAGACCTCCCGCTTCAGATTGACAAGACTATAAGCGACCCACGAGGTCACTTTCTGATTTTGGTCGGGTCCCTAGCGGGAAAGCCAGTCACATTGGCCAATGTATATGTACCTAACTCACAGCAAATCACTTTCCTCACTACATTTTTTGTCAAACTTTTTAAGGTACTAAAAGGCACCCTTCTCTTGGGTGGTGACTTCAACTTGGCTTTCTCATCCTCAAAGGACAGAAGTGTCTCCCACACCCCCTCCTCCCAAGCCTCTCATGATAGAAACTCACGCAAATTTAGAATTCTCCTCAGGAAATACAAACTCTTTGATCTATGGCGAATAGCTAATCCTACTATTGTAGAATACACCTTTTTCTCCCCTCCACACGCATCACATTCTAGGATCGACTACTTTTTTGCCAATACCCCAGTTCTTCCCATCCTCATTTCCTCTAATATTATACCAATGGCCTGGTCTGATCACCATGCTGTCACTATCGAATTAGACTGGCTTTCTACACCTCACAAGCCCTTACATTGGAGGCTAAATGAGTCGCTTTTTAGAGACAAAACATTACTATCCAAATGTGCAGACGAACTCCAACACTTCTTTTCCACAAACCTGGATTCAGTATCCTCTTTCGGCTTGCTTTGGGAATCCCATAAAGCCTTTATAAGAGGTTTCTTCATTGCCGAGAGCTCTAAACGCAAACGTTTCTCTTCTCAGAAGCTGGCTCAGCTCAACTCTTCCCTGACTAAGGCCTTCTCCACTTATAAAAGCTCTCCCACCCAAACCCACTTTTCCAACATCCAACGAATTAAATTAGATATTAAATCCCTCCAGACCTCTCAATTAGAAAAAAGTTTAAAGTGGACGAGGCAACTATTTTTTGAAAGAGGGAACAAACCTCACACTATCCTAGCCCGCAAACTAAATCCCAGGAGCTCCTACCAATCTGTCCATTCTTTAAAAGACCCCCAAGGCACCCTGCATCATGACCCCTCAAAGATTGCTCAAATCTTTACATCCTTCTACGAACAATTATATAACCTCCCAGACCCCTCTTCCTCACCCGAATATGACTTAAAAGTCCTATCATTCCTGACCCCACTTGACCTCCCGAAACTCACAGATCAGGAACGATCTGCTCTCAACTCTCCTATAACCATAGATGAGATTATAGAAGTACTCAAAACCCTTCCCTCCTCTAAGTCCCCAGGTCCTGATGGCCTCCCTTACTCATACTATAAAAACTTCAGCTCCATCCTTGTCCCACACCTTGTATCTCTAGCTAATAAAATTATGAATGGGGACTCACCCCCTAATTCTATACTTTCCTCACTTCTTACAGTTATAGCAAAGGAAGGAAAGGATCCCCACCTACCACAAAGCTACCGCCCCATCTCCCTTCTTAACTCCGACCTTAAGATAATCACGAAAACTCTAGCCAATCGGCTCAACCCTATCCTCACTAGAATAATTGATAACGACCAAGTGGGTTTTATCATGGGGAGACAAGCAGGAGATAACACTCGTCGAGCTATAAACCTCATATCTATAATGAACAGATCAAACCTCCCCTCTGTGCTCCTTAGTATGGATGCAGAGAAAGCTTTTGACAGGCTTTATTGGCCTTTTCTATTTCATGTTCTGAATCACCAGGGTTTCTCAGGTCCTTTCCTCTCCATGATAAAATTTATTTATTCATTCCCTTCAGCTTCAATAAAACTTCCCTTCGCCCCTCTTTCCTCATTCCAAATCCACAATGGCACTAGGCAGGGTTGCCCATTATCCCCTCTCCTATTTGCCCTAAGCATAGAGCCATTAGCCACAGCCATTAGAAAAAATACTAACATTAAAGGAATCTCCCTCGATAAACGTGAATACAAGATCTCACTGTTCGCTGATGACATACTCCTAACACTTTCTAGCCCACTTACAACTCTCCCGGCCTTACATGACACACTAAAAAATTTTGAATCCCTCTCAGGATTTAAACTCAACCAAGATAAAACCGAGGCTCTCCCCATTAAAATTCCCCCTCAACTCCTTGCTTCCCTACAATCTTTTTTCCCCTACAAATGGCAAACCCGCTCTTTAAAGTATCTAGGAGTCTACCTCACCCCCTCATATAAGTCACTCTACACGTCTAATTTTCCCTCCCTAATCCAAAAAATACTACAAGATCTGCACAAATGGACAGCTTATAAGATCTCTTGGTTAGGTCGCATATATGCCCTTAAGATGAATATCCTCCCCCGTCTCCTATATTTATTCGAGACTCTCCCTGTTCTAGTACCCACCTCACAACTGTCCGCCCTACAATCAGCTTTCTCTAAATTTATCTGGAATCACAGATCCCCGAGGGTCCTACAATCCATCCTTCTTTCGCCTAGGGACCAGGGAGGTCTAGGAGTCCCCCATCTACGGTTATATTACCAAGCAGCACACCTGAGGCAACTAACAGAATGGTCCAATTTAAAAGTATTTACTAAATGGGGCCTTATAGAGGCGACTAGCATCCTCCCTATCTCACTTGCATCACTCTTATGGACTCACCCCTCTCCAAAAATCAATGATCAAAACTTACTCCCCACAATCAAATTTACTCTACAAATCTGGAAATCCTCTGTCCATATTGCCAAGTTGAGGTCATCACCCTCCCCTCTCTGCCCAATTTTGGGAAATCCTCATTTTCCCCCTGGTCTCTCCAGACCTTTTATGACTAAATGGTACGGTTTGGGATACTTCAACCTTAATGACTGGCTCAACCCCCTCACAGGGAAGGTACATCATAAATCACATCTGGAAGAAAAGATTCCCTTTACGCCCCAAACGACTATGCAATACAATCAAATTTCCCATTTTCTACAATCTCTACTAAAAAACTCAAGCCACACAAAATCTCAATTTGAGAGGATCTGTAGCCAAACTGGACACCAAAAGGGTCTGATATCCCAAATCTATGCCATTCTACATACAAGATCCGGAACACGGACCCCAAACCACCCCTATATGCACAAATGGGCAAACATAATACCATCCCCTATCACATTGGAAGATTGGTCGGAAATATGGAACAATGCCAAGCACTCTTCACAATGTATCCAAATCCGAGAAAACATATATAAGATTATTTTTCACTGGTATCTTACACCTGATAAACTAGCAAAGATCTATCCGGGCTCATCAGACCTCTGTTGGAGAGGCTGTAATAATAAAGGAACTTTAGACCACATTTTCTGGTCCTGTCCATTAATAGTTCCTTTTTGGTCCAAAGTTCAGGACCTTATCAAATCAACAACAGATCTTAGGGTACCTCTTGACCCCCTTTTTATGATTTTGGGTAGACCTTTGAAAAAAACTAATAAGTACACTAACCGCCTCATCACCCACATCCTAACTGCTGCTAGACTAGCCATAGCCTCTAACTGGAAAAAAATAGCCCCCCCAGATATCTCAGAGGTCATACATAAAACAGACTGGACCAAAAATATGGAACAACTTACAGCCTCCCTTAGAGATACTGAGTTAAACTTTCATAGAATATGGGACGCTTGGCCATACGCTTCACCTACTTATCACCCCCCCTGAAAGGCCACAGAATACCTCTTCTATGCCCTCTTATCCCTCACCACACAATTGTTCCCCCTATATTGGACATCACCACCCCCTTCCCTAACCTCATGCCATCCCAGGCCCTTGGTGTCATAATGTCAGATTGCCCTTTTAACACTCAACATGGTCCAGAGAAGTATCGATGTGGTCCTACACCTATAATCTTCTACTTAGGAGATATCTTTATCCCCTTCTACTCTCCTGTCTAACCTATTCTTCCATACTTTCTTTTCTCTTTTTCTGCGTATGCCCTCCCCCCCTTCTCTTCTCTCTCCCCACCGTTCTACAGGGGGCTCCCCTCCCCCCTTCCCTCCTTTTCAGCAGGTACTCCAAGAACGCATAACTGGAAACTCATGGACATTTCTCCCTCCAAAACCCCCAGCTCTCTACCTTGGACTTGTCTGAATTTATCTCACTGAGAATGGACTCGCCCTCAATTCTAAACTAAATTGGAGATTCCCCAAGAAAGCTACCGGTTATTGTTCTGTTCTAGATTACACTTTATTTTTCATATACTGTATGCTATGAGTATTTACCTATCTGTATTCTCTCTATAACCACATGTTTGATTGTTCTACTTGACACTACTGTTATATGACTTGTGAGAACTCATTATTTTTCAAAATAAAAACAAGTATAACAAAAAAAAAAGGAAAGCTGTATACAGCCTGCTTGTGTATGGATGTATTTTCTATGTGTGGGCATACTGTACATCAATCTACTTCCTGTTCTGGTGGCCATTTTGTTTGTTTATAAACAAACTTTTTAAAACGGTTTTTGACTACTTTTAATGCGGCGGGGAGCGGAGAAATTGTGTCAGAGGGTAATAGGAGATGTCCCCTAACACACTGGTATGTTTACTTTTGTGCGATTTTAACAATACAGATTCTCTTTAAGGTGACCATACATTCGCCGATCAATAAACCAATTGACCGTCCAATTTGATTATTATAATCAAATTGGATTAAAATTAATGCTGCCAAGTGCATGCCTGACCGAGAAAGTGACCAATTTCGGTACGGAAATTGGCAGCAACGGTCGATCGCACATGCTGCAAGATGTCGTGCCGAAGTTAGTTGGTTGTGTGTGCGGCGGTACAGCGGTCGATTTGCAAACGAGCAACGAGACAATGAACCCCCCACCACTTCCGCCGCAATGTATAAATGTATGCAGTGTGTAGTGCATTTACACATTACCTGTCCGGTGTCAGCCTCCACGCGGTTTCCGTACATCTCACCGGGTTTGCGGCGCATAGCCTCTGATGTCAGATGCTATGCGCCACCAGCGTGTATGCAGATGTTACCCGGCGAGTTACCTGGACAGACACCATGCGGAAGCTGCTGCAGGTCAGGTAATGTGTAAATGCACACGCTACATAAATGTATACATTTTGGGGCCAGCGGCGGGACAGATGCTGCGGGCTCAGCTAATTCCCTGATGATTTCATGCTGAAATCGGACGGGAACAGGCCTGTAGTGTATGGGCAGAATCGACCAAGTGACAAATTTATCTCTAATCAGATTCAATTAAAGATAAATTTGTCTCTTGGTCGAATCTGCCCATAATCTTCTGATGTATGGCCACCTAAACTGTGCATGAAAGAAATCTGATTAGTGTGCACCGAGCCTAAAGGAGGAAGAACATGTCATACCCAGAGCTACTGGCCTAACATAAGCAGTAATGAATCAGGAAGAAGCCTACAAAATTAGCAAAAAAAAAAATCCAAAGTATAGAACAAATAACATTTCTGCAAATATGCACAGTTTTTGTGAAAACACATTTCCCTCGTGGTCTATTGATTTTGAGGTATTTTTAAGAACAGTGTTGTTTTTGTGAAAATTCAGTATGTTCACATTAAGAGTCCCATCTTCATGAAAATAGGACGATTTTCATGAAAAAATGTAATTCAAGTAAAACAGGCATATTCACCCATCACTAAGGTGGACACAGTTTTTACCAAGGTACTCTTGGATAGTAGAAGTGCCGGCTTTGACCCTGACACAAGAATAAGTAGAAAACACAAGAATAATTCCTATCTGGAGTGTGTACGTTATAAAATATAACTTTTATCAATATAATTAAAATAAATTCATATGCCTAATTGACCTAACTGAGGTAGGTTACAAAATCAATGATCAGATATTAATCATTTGTAAACATACATGTGATCAACCTATTCCTTACTAAGATTGCTAAAGTGCTATAAAGAAACCCCCCACCAGCAATCCGACATGTTTCAGCTCCCCATTTGGAGCCGTCGTCAGGGAATAAAGTGCTAAGTGCTAGGGTGCAAGGTGCATATCTTATAAATTAACAATCATAACATATAGAAAACAATAAATGAGAGCTGTGCTCTCTAGCTCAGTCAGGCAACCCCAGTTAGGTGAATTAGGCATATGAATTTATTTTAATTATATTATTAAAAGTTATATTTTATAATGTACACACTCCAGATAGGAATTATTCTTGTGTTTTCTAAATATTAATCAGGTTATGTGAATTGTGTACAAGAATAAGTAGTAAGATATTCTAAAGTTTTAAATTGAGTTTGATTTTTTTATATTAACCAAGCCAGGGGCTGGCACAGAGCCGGGACAAGGTCCTCCAGCACCCCAGGCTGAGACACCAAAGTGCGCCCCTCCATCCCTCCCAACCCAGCCGTCACACACTGATTGCTATTAGACTAAGAGGGCCACAGGGTCCACAACCTCCCCAACACCTTAATATCTAGTTATCTGGCTTGCAGTCACTGCTATGTATCCCCTTTTCTTATTTATTTCTGCTTCAAACACAGTTAGGAATGACAGCTGAATGAATTCTGCGCCCCCTCCTACCCTGCGCCTTGAGGCTGGAGCCTCTCCAGCCTATGCCTCGGCCCGGCCCTCGGCTGGCAAAAACGTTGTTCTCTTTTTGCTTATTCTTATTATTCTGTTAGATATTGATTTGACTTTTTCTGTGCAGCAGAACAACACAGAACCAACAATGTTATATAACATTGTGGAAAATAATCATTCATTTGTCAGTTCAAAACATACTTGTGCATGGAGGTGAAAAGCTTTCATTAACCAATCACTATAAAGAAATGGAGCATATGTAACCAATTGACAACAAGTCACATGGTCTAGTCTACTAATCATCGCACTTGACCCCACATATTCGGTCAACTTCTACACTGGCGACGCTTATGTAAAATTAGTGTTTCACCCATTTGTTCAAACTCCAGTGTAGTTCTCTCTCAGTCTGAGATTGTTTGCATCCCCTGGCTTGGATCCAGGCTTGCGCTTTCAGGGTCAGATATTAGATAATGCCTTATTTTTAAAACTTAAATCAGTGATTGCAGGTTAGAAAATCATGCAATACTCTAACCCCTTATTAGTCATAAACTGTACTCAAAACATTTATAAATATATTACTCCATGACCCCCAAAATGAGCCCCTAAGGTTGGAGCCTATGTATAAAAAATATCCAGAAAAAAAGTAAGAAAATGGTGGTATGGTGTCATCATTATACTCTACTGAGCTGGATTGGGTCATTTTGGTGTGGGGTGCTTCAGTCATCTAACAGACGCCTGTGATAATCATTGGTAATCAGGGGTTCAATGGGTGCCTGATGTGGCTGGTAGCCAACTGGCTACCACATAGTGAAATAATGGTTGTATCCATCGGGGATGGAGGGGGGGGGGTTGTCACTGCTCTTTGTTCAATACAGATGAGACTGACTTCTGAAAGGAAAGGTCACCTTTGTGTTTAATATTACCTTTGAATTTAATAAAGATAGAAAAGGGAGGGAGGTGAGTGAAACATAGGAATAAGGAAATAGATAGAGACAGGGATAGAGAGAAGAGAAGAGTGTAGATCACTTGAACTTCTTCTAGAAATAGAAGAAAAATGCTTCGATGTTATTAATACCTGTGTATAGAACTGGATGGTGACCTGCAAATTAGAGAAGTAATATGGTTACTGGATAGGTCTCGCATATGAAATCAACATGGAAAGAATAAAAGCCAACGCCCCTCATTAAAATTCAAATCATGAGATACATAAAAATGAAAGTCAGATTAGTGTGAGAGGTAGAAGGGGTGTTATGTGTCCACTGTGCCTGCACTCTGGGGATGGAGCTACTAACACACTATGCAGGCACAATGTACACATCTTCTACTCTTGCATTCATGTACATACTGAAGAGAAGCCCAATAAAAAGGTCAATTGTTTGTGAATGGTGTGGCTAAGAAAATACCACCCCTCCTTAATTTTAGAAAATGCAAATCTCTCCCACAGAGAAATACCCCCCTCCTCATGGTACAGTGTCTTTGTCCTGTCCCCATATGACAGCTCAAGGAAGCATGTGGGGATCTATATTACAGTTGTCTTACCTGAATTGACACTTATTCTCATGAAGCATAGCATGGTCGGAGGAGTCCAGCATCTTGCACCAAGGAAAATAGCAACATTATTATGTCTTCATCCTTGCGGTGCGTCTCTGCTCTGATACCCACGTGGCATGTTACATCAGTACGTATAGGCTGCTGGGTCATGGAGATAAGGCACACCGCGAGGATGAAGACAGAGGCTCACAGAGTGAAGAAGGAGTATGCAGGAGTATATGTAAGAAGGAGTATGCAGGAGTATATGTAAGGGTGCATTCACATTGGATTGGCACATTAGCAGTGCGGTGTGGTGAAATCCATCAGCATAACGCAAGGCATGCTGTGTGGTTAAGGACAACGTGCACATTTACACCGTGTTCCAAATTACTATGCAAACCACATTTAGGTGTCATAAAGATTAAATATTTTGTTTTTCAATTAAACTCTTGGTATTGTGTATATGGTATTGTGTCTCGGGGCTCTTTTGATCCCTAAAATCAATCTTGGAAACCTCTGATAACTAATTTGCCAGGTGAGCCCGACTAAAGGAAAAATTACTAAAAAAAAGGGTGTTCCACATTATAAAGCAGACCGCTATTTTCAAGAAATATGAGAACGAAAAATGATCTCTCTGCTGGCGAAAAGTGTGAAATAGTTGAGTGCCTTGGACAAGGTATGAAAACCTTACATATTTCATGAGAATTTAAGCATGATCATTGAACTGTTAAAAGATTTGTGGCTGACTTAGAGCACACATCGGTTTGTGCAGATAAAAGCAAACGAGGAAGGGTTCTGCCAAACAAATACAACGGATTAAGAGAACAGCTGCTAAAATGCCATTACAAAGCAGCAAACACATATTTGAATCTGCTGGTGCCTCCGGAGTCCGGCGAACATCCAAATGCAGGATTCTCCAGAGGATTTCAGTGCATAAACCTTCTATTCAACCACCCCTAACCTAAGCTCACAAGCAGAAACAGCTGCAGTGGGCCAAGAACTACAAAAATACTAATTTTTAAACAGTCTTCTCTTCATGGTCCAGATGGATGGAGTGGTGGAGGGTTGGTTAATAGCCACCACATTCCAACAAAGCTGCAATGTCAACAACAGAGTAATGTTTTGGGCTGGAATCATGGCAAGCGAGCCGTTCAGATTCTTTAGGGTCCCTGAAGGTGTGAAAATTACCTCTGAAAAGTATGTGGAGTTTCTGACTGACCAATTTATTCCATGGCACAAAAAGAATAACCGTATTTCCCATAATAAAATCATATTCATGCATGACACTGTACCATCTCATGCTGCAAGGATTCTCTTTGCGTCATTGGCTGCTATTGGCATAAAAGGAGAGAAACTCATATTGTGGCCCCCATCCTCCCCTGACCTCAATCCTACTGAGAACCTTCAAAGCAACCGCAAGCAAAAAAATCTATGAGAGTAGGAGGCAGTTTACATCCAAACAGCAGCTCTGGGAGCCTATTCTGACACCCTGCAAAGAAATTTAAGCAGAAACTCTCCAAAACTCACAAGTTTAATGGATGCAAGAATTGTAAAGCTACTTTCAAATGTGGGGTCCTATGTTCATAAATAACTTGACCTGTTGAGATATTTTTTAATGGAAATAGCTTTTGATCTCAGTAAATATGGGCTCTTAATGCTGCAAATTCAACAAATGACCATTTACATTTTTTGTTTTTAAAAATCATACTGTTATCATGAGGAGGTTTGTTCAGTAACATTTGCATTATACTAGCCGATGACTCAAAAATGATGCTGACTGCCATTTGTATCAACTATTCAGGAAAATCAGAGAAAAAATATAATCTGCATAATAATTTTGAACACAGTGTAAGGTGCGGTAAACCATACTTTTCATTGACTTTATGCTTCGCTGTATGCGTCCCATGGCACACCCAACACACAATGCGACTTTTGCCCTCCATTGTGTTGCAATCCTGATTTTACAGGGAATACAATGCAACAGTGTAAACCTAGCCTAATGGTATAAACTAGAAGAAAGGTTTATATGGTCACAACCAGATCAAGTGCATTCATCCCAAAAAGTTTACAAAAATAAGACAGTAATAAAATCAAACAACAAATCACAGTAACTGGGTGAATATTTTGAATGACACACATTTTACAGTTGGCAGATCACTTCATCACAGGTCCAACAAGAGAGTTACTTCTTGCTGAGTATAAATCAGCAGCCAATCCAATCAAACTGGGATAAATAATATATGTGAAGAAGACTGCACCTATTGTCTCTGCCCCCACCATTTAGATTGTAAGCCTCTGGCAGGGCCCTCCTCCCCTAGTGTTTCCAGCTTGATTAGTTATACTAACCCACTGTCTGACACCCCTCTTGTGGATTAGCACAGTCTCTATTGTGACCAAACACACTGAACTACTGTTACCAAATCATTTGCATGATCTTGTTTTGTTGTGAGTTCCTTGTATGTCCTATCTTGTATGTTAACCCATTTACGGTATCTTTTGTGCAGTGCTGCGTAATATGCAGGCACTTTATAAATACAATAAATAATGGTAATAAGACTGGATTGGTACTCTGAATGAACAGTGTTAAGGGCTGAATAAGCCCACCAACCAAATGGAACAGATTATCTGTAGCACCAATCTGTGCTGGAAGTCAGACTGTGAAGGGATTAGTGAGGAAAATGATGAGTGTTTGGCTGCCGAGAGGGCCTGTTTGACTGTATATTAAGCTTCTTTGTAACTTTGGAAATGCTCAGGCAAATCATTGTTGCGCCAATGATGTTCTGCTATCCAGGAGTGGCGTTTCAGTAGTTTGATCTCCTAGTTAAGCCAGGTTTGTTCAAGGGCCCAGCGATGGTAGATCGTGAAGGAGGGAGCCATAGAGTCATTGGATGAAGTTAGTGTGTTTTTATATAGGGCAGCTGCTAGCTCAGGGTCAGTAAAAGAGGATAGAGTAAGTAGAGGATGCAGACAGGAACTTGGAGGCACAGGAGGTGTTAGTGTTGATGGGGATGTTGAAGTCCCCTATGATGACTGAGGAAATGCCAGAGGACAGGAAGAGGGGAAGCCATAGATGCCAAACGTGTGCTCTACCCATTGGTGAGTGGCTTCTGGAAGGGAGAGTGAAATGTAGAGATGAGATACAAATACCTTGTATGAAAATGTATGCAGCTTGAAAACGGATACATTTGTATATAGAATTTGCAGAATTATTTGCATCCCATTTGCCATGTGTATGCAGTGTTGGGAAGAACCCCCACTGCTAGCAGGGTCTCCCTTTGCTCCCATCACCTCCTACAGCTGAGTGGGGGATGAACTTGTGTTGCTCCAGAGGTTTTGTTGGCTGGGGGAGGGAAGGTATACATTTGTTTTTATTTTTATTTTTTAATTCACATGGAAATAAGAGCAAGAAAACTGTTCTGGATTAGAAAAAAGCTTGTGTTACATAAAAAATTATCACCAGTAACAGCCTGCTGTGTGCAGGTCTTAACCAATCCCTTAAAGCAGAATGAAACCCAGCATTTCTTCTTTGCTCAAAAAGATTATTTACAGCATATTATATACTACTAGAGATGTCGCGAACCTCCGATTTTCGGTTCGCGAACTTCCGCGGAAGGTTCGGTTCGCGCAAAAGGTCGCATACCGCAATAGACTTCAATGGGGAGGCGAACTTTGAAAAATAGAAAAAATTATGCTGGCCACAAAAGTGATGGAAAACATGTTTCAAGGGGTCTAACACCTGGAGGGGGGCATGGCGGAGTGGGATACATGCCCAAAGTCCCGGGGAAAAATCAGGATTTCACGCAAAGCAGAGTTTTAAGGGCAGAAATCACATTGAATGCTAAATTTTTTTTTTGTTGCAGCCGCCCACACTGCAGCCAGAAAAATTAGGCAGGCATGTACACGAACCAGAAAAACTAGTATAGCGGCCGCTGCTAGCAGTGGCCTTAAAAATTCAGGAATCCGCCTGGAGTCCTGGACCCTGTTGGTGGTGGAGGAGAAGGCAAGCGGCCTGCAGGCAGAGATGCTGTGTGTGGGGACTGACTTAGTCTTCGGTCGGGCAGTAGCCCTCCGGGATCCATGCCTCATTCATTTTGATAAAGGTGAGGTACTAAACACTTTTGTGACTTAAGCGACTTCTCTTCTCAGTGACAATGCCTCCAGCTGCACTGAAGGTCCTTTCTGACAGGACGCTTGCGGCAGGGCAAGAGAGAAGTTGAATGGCAAATTGGGGCAGCTCTGGCCATAGGTCAAGCCTGCGCACCCAGTAGACCAAGGGTTCATCGTCGCTGCTCGCAGTGTCTACATCCACAGTTAAGGCGAGGTAGTCGGCTACCTGCCGGTCCAGGCATTGGTGGAGGGTGGATCCAGAAGGGCTATTGCGAGGCATTGGACTAAAGAATGTCCGCATGTCCGACATCACCCCAAGATCACTGGAGCGTCCTGTCCTTGCCTGCGTGGACTTGGGAGGAGGAGGATTACTGCCAGTGGTACCTTTATTGCGTTGTGCTGTCACATCACCCTTAAACGCATTGTAAAGCATCATCGACAGCTTGTTCTGCAAGTGCTGCATCCTTTCCTCCTTCTGTTAAGTTGTTAACATGTCTGCCACTTTGTGCCTGTACCGAGGGTCTAGTAGCGTGGCCACCCAGTACAGGTCATTCCCCTTGAGTATTTTGATACGGGGATCCCTCAACAGGCTGGACAACATGAAAGAGGCCATCTGCACAAAGTCGGATCCAGACGTACTCCGTCTCCTCTTGCTCTTCCTGAGTGACATCACGCAACTCCTCTTCCTCCCCCCAGCCACGAACAATACCACGGGAACGTGGAGCAGCACAAGCCCCCTGTGACGGCTGCTGCGGTTGTTCTTCTGCCAACGCCTCTTCCTCCTCCACAGAAACACCTTCCTCATCCTCATCCGAGTCTGACTCCTCTCCTTCCCCACACGACTCCTCTTCTTCCTCCTCCTCCACCCTCTGTGCTGCCGCAGGTGTCGAGTAAACATCTGGTTCGGATGAAAATCGCTCCCACGACTCCTCCTGCCGTAACTGTTCCTGTTCACGCTCCTCCACAGCTTCATCCACCACTCTACGCACGGCACGCTCCAGGAAGTAAGCGTAGGGGATCAAGTCGCTGATGGTGCCCTCAAAACGACTCACCAGGTTGGTCACCTCCTCAAACGGCTGCATGATCCTGCATGCATTTCGCATCAGTGTCCAGTTGTTGGGCCACAACATCCCCATCTTCCCAGATTGTGTCCTTCTACTATAATTGTACAGGTACTGGGTGACGGCTTTCTCCTGGTCTAGCAGGCGATAGAACATGAGCAGGGTGGAATTCCAGCGAGTCGGGCTATCGCAAATGAGGTGTCTCACCGGCAAGTTGTTTCTCCGCTGAATGTCCGCAAAGCGTGCCATGGCTGTGTAAGACCGCCTGAAATGCCCACACAACTTCCTGGCCTGCTTCAGGACGTCCTGTAAGCCTGGGTACTCAAATCTTTGCACGACCAGATTCAGCACATGTGCCATGCAGGGTACATGTGTCAGCTTTCCCAAATTCAAAGCGGAAAGGAGATTGCTGCCGTTGTCACACACCACGTTGCCGATCTCCAGCTGGTGCAGGGTCAGCCATTGCTCCACCTCTTTGTTAAGAGCAGCCAGGAGAGCTGGTCCAGTGTGACTCTCCGCTTTGAGGCAAGACATGTCTAAAATGGCGTGACACCGTCGTACCTGGCATGCAGTGTAGGCTCTGGGGAGATGGGGCTGTGTAGCAGGAGAGGAGGAGATGGCAGCACCACTAGAGTTGAACTGCCACTCAGCCAAGGAGGAGGAGGAGGATGACAGCGAAGAGGATGTAGCAGGAGGAGAGGAGGTGGCAGGAGGCCTGCCTGCAAGCCGTGGAGGTGTCACAAGTTGGTCCGCTGCACAGCCACGTACTCCATGCTTGCCATCGGTCACCAGGTTGACCCAATGGGCTGTGTACGTAATGTAGCGGCCCTGCCCGTGCTTGGCAGACCAGGCATCCGTGGTGAGGTGGACCCTTGACCCAACGCTCTTCGCAAGAGATGACACCACTTGCCTCTCAACTGCACGGTACAGCTTGGGTATGGCCTTTTGTGAAAAATAATTGCGGCCTGGTATCTTCCACTGCGGTGTCCCAATGGCCACAAATTTATGGTAAGCCTCTGACTCCACCAGCTTGTATGGTAATAGCTGGTGAGCTAATAGTTCCGCCCTGCCAGCTGTCAGATGCCGGGTAAGGGGGTGACTGGGAGAAATTGGCTTCTTCCACTCAAAGACTTCCTTCACGGACACCTGGCTACTGCTGTGGGCAGAGGAGCAGGAACCGCTCAAGGGCAGAGGCGGTGTGGAGGAGGGTGGCTGTGAAGGTGTAAGGGAGAAAGCGGCCGAAGATGATGCACCTGAGGAAGAGGAGAAGGAGGGTGGCTTGTCTTTTGGGTGCTGCTTTTCCTCAGGTGGTCTTCCCATTGCCGTTTTTGCCTTTTCTCCAGGTGCCTTCGTAAGGCACTTGTTGCTACGTGAGTGTTGGCCTTTCCACGGCTCAATTTTTGGAGGCAGAGAGAACAGATGGCTTTGCTCCGATCTGAGGTACACACGGTAAAAAATTTCCAAATCGCTGAGCCCCCCTGGGGTGATGGCACTACTGGGGTGAGGGCACTATGGTGGCTTCAGCAGCTGACGCTGAAGGGCATGTTGGCTGGCTGTCCATAGCTGGCAATACATGGAGCCGGACACTGCCCCCAGCTGTTTCTGAGGACGAGCTCCCTCTGCTTCTTTCATGGACTCGTCTCCTCCTACTCCTCTCTGGCTCCCCCTCTGAACTGTCCCCCTGGTCATCTCCTCTATTGGGAACATACGTGGCATCCATATAATCGGCATCATAATCCTCCTGCCCAGCTTCACTTTCCTCAGACACCTCCACAACTGCACCAACATCAGGTGCTTCATCATCCCCCTCCTCACACGTTAGGTCCATACTATTGCCACTTAACTCAGACGTATGAGGTGTTGTAACTTGCTTAGCGCCTTCATCTTGTTGCAGCACTATTGGCTGTGAATAAGTGATTTCCACACCAAATAACTCCTGCGAAGTGTCAAATGCAGCGGATGTGGTGCTTGTAGTAGCGCTGGTGGCTGTGGGAGATGACGTGTTCTGTGTTAAATACTCAACCACGTCCTCACAATTTTGGGAAGTGATGCCACATGCCTTCTTCTGAGCACTGTACTTTGGGCCAGGTCCGCACGAAATCACATCAACACGACCTTGTACAGACCTGCCAGTGCCAGGTGGCCTTCCTCTGGGTCTACCTCTACCTCTTCCTCTACCTGGTTTGTCCATTTTGTCCATCTCAGGGGGATGCTAGGTATATGAAGTGAGGTGGGTTCACTGAATACAAAGGTAGTTAGATGCAGTGAGGTTGGTTCACTGAACACTAAAGGTAGTTAGATGCAGTGAGGTGGGTTCACTCAACACAATATGTAGTTATATGCAGTGAGGTGGGTTCACTGAACACAAAGGTAGTTATATGCCGTGAGGTGGGTTCACTCAAAACAACAGCTAGCTATATGCAGTGAGGTAGGTTCACTGAACACAAAGGTAGTTATATGCAGTGTGGTGGGTTCACTCAACACAACAGCTAGCTATATGCAGTGAGGTGGGTTCACTGAACACAAAGGTAGTTATATGCAGTGAGGTGGGTTCACTGAACACAAAGGTAGTTAGATGCAGTGAGTTGAGTTCACTCAACACAAAGGTAGTTCTATGCAGTGAGGTGGGTTCACTGAACACTAAAGGTGGTCAGATGCAGTGAGGTGAGTTCACTCAAACCAAAGGTAGGTATATGCAGTGATGAGATGGGTTAACTAAACACAACAGGTACTAGTAGGTATTATATGCAGTACTGGGTAGTACAATGTGCAGCTCCCTGTCACACACACAGGTAGTCACTGAATGTGCTACTGGGCTGCTGGCAGTGGCACACACACAGTATGAATTTGCAATCCTGTCTATGCAACACTTCATCATGTTGCAGCATTATTGGCTGTGAATCAGTGACTTCCACACCAAATAACTCCTGCGAAGTGTCAAATGCAGCGGATGTGGTGCTTGTAGTAGCGCTGGTGGCTGCGGGAGATGAGTTGTTCTGTGTTAAATACTCAACCACGTCCTCACAATTTTGGGAAGTGATGGCACGCGCCTTCTTCTGAGCACTGTACTTTGCACCAGGTCCGCACGAAATCACATCCACACGACCTTGTACAGACCTGCCAGTGCCAGGTGGCCTTCCTCTGGGTCTACCTCTACCTCTTCCTCTACCTGGTTTGTCCATTTTGTCCATCTCGGGGGGATGCTAGGTATATGAAGTGAGGTGGGTTCACTGAATACAAAGGTAGTTAGATGCAGTGAGGTGGGTTCACTCAACACAACATTTACCTATATGCAGTGTAAGTGGGTTCACTGAACACTAAAGGTAGTTAAATGCAGTGAGGTGGGTTCACTGAACACTAGAGGTAGTTAGATGCAGTGAGGTGGGTTCACTCAACACAATAGGTAGTTATATGCAGTGAGATGGGTTCACTGAACACAAAGGTAGTTATATGCAGTGAGGTGGGTTCACTCAACACAACAGCTAGCTATATGCAGTGAGGTGGGTTCACTGAACACTAAAGGTAGTTAGATACAGTGAGGTTGGTTCACGGAACACTAAAGGTAGTTAGATGCATTGAGGTGGGTTCACGCAACACAACAGGTAGGTATATGCAGTAAGGTGGGTTCACTGAACATTAAAGGTAGTTAGATGCAGTGAGGTGGGTTCACTCAACACAATAGGTAGTTAGATGCAGTGAGGTGGGTTCACTGAACACAAAGGTAGTTATATGCAGTGAGGTGGGTTCACTGAACACTAAAGGTAGTTAGATGCAGTGAGGTGAGTTCACTCAAAGCAAAGGTAGTTATATGCAGTGAGGTGGGTTCACTGAACACAAAGGTAGTTATATGCTGTGAAGTGGGTTCACTCAACTCAAAGGTAGGTATATGCAGTGATGAGGTGGGTTAACTAAACACAACAGGTACTAGTAGGTATTATATGCAGTACTGGGTAGTACAATGTGCAGCTACCTTTCACACACACAGGTAGTCACTGAATGTGCTGCTGGGCTGCTGGCAGTGGCACACACACAGTATGAATTTGCAATCCTGTGTACGCAACACAAGTGTCAGTTTGACACACAGAAAAAAAAAAAGATCACAAGAACAGCATTAGCTCTGAAAAGAGCTGTTGAATGAGGGGTGCTATTAAAGCAATAAGATTCAGCCAGGAGCAAGCTAAGAAGCCAAGAGCCTGACTAATCTGTCCCTAGGAGAAAAAGTCTGCAGCAGCTCGCCCTATTCTGTCTATTTGCTGGCACACGAGTGAGTGTAATGGCTGCCGGAGCCTGCCTTATATAAGGGGGGTGGGGCCCCAGGGCTAAGTGTAGCTGAATTAGCTACAATGTGCCTGATGGCTGTGATGTAGAGGGTCAAAGTTGACCCTCATAGTGCATTATGGGGCGAATCGAACTTCCGCAAAAGTTGCCTTCGCAGGCGAACGCGAACCACCCAAAGTTCGCCTGGAACCGTCCGCCAGCAAACCGTTTGGGACATCTCTATATACTACCAGCATTTTTTTTTTTTAGATCAGCATTCAAAGGGTTAACACAGGACTTACAAGTTCCCTGCTGGGAGAAAGCTGGAAGCATCCGATGTGAAGATAATGTTGTCTTGTGTTTACTTAATTGTATCAAGTGAGGTATGTGACACATTCTCTGACTGTGCAGACACTCCAGAACACAGACAGACACTCAGAAAGTATTTCTGCTTAAATTAAAAGATGAATAAACCTGTTATGAATAAAATGCAAAGTCAGCTCTCAGACCAATAAAAGTGTGCTTTGGGAACTTGTAATTTATAAATGAATAATAATACTTATGCACAAAAGCAAATATGATAGCCGTATGGCATATAAAAAGTAGGAAAACATGTTTTATTGAATATTATGTCAGGGTTTCATAACGCTTTAAAGAGGAACTCCAGTGAAAATAATGTAATAAAAAAGTGCTTCATTTTTACAGTAATTATGTATAAATGATTTAGTCAGTGTTTGCCCATTGTAAAATCTTCCCTCTCCCTGATTTACATTCTGACATTTATCACATGGTGACATGTTTACAGCTGGCAGGTGATGTCAGTGGAAGGAGATGCTGCTTGCTTTTTTTTGCCAGTTGGAAACAGCTGTAAACAGCTGTTATTTTCCACAATGCAACAAGGCTCCCACAGTGTGATGTCAGAACCAACAGCAATGGGAAAAGAACACGGCACACGAAGGCTGAGTTTTCAGCCTTGGAGTGCCTTGTCCTTTTTCCATTGCTATATGTTGTCACAGGGGTGGTGTGCCTGAGGATGCTGTGCACCGGCTGGCCGGAAAGATACAGTTTTTTTTTCCCCCAAGGTCAAAGTTTTCCTATCTTTTTGTATTGATGTCAGAAGCATGGTCCTGACATTACACTGTGGGTGGGGTTTCACCACAATATCAACCATACAGAGCCCCCTGATGATCTGTTAATAAAAATATTTCTCATGGGAAAGGGGGTATCAGCTACTGATTGGGATGAAGTTCAATTCTTGGTTACGGTTTCTCTTTAACCACTTGAGGACCGCAGTGTTAAACCCCCCTAAAGACCAGGCACTTTTTCATTAAATTGGCCACTGCAGCTTTAAGGCCAAGCTGCAGGCCACACGACACAGCACAAAAGTGATCCCCCCCCCCTTTTCTCCCCACCAACAGAGCTCTCTGTTGGTGGGGTCTGATTGCCCCCAGATGTTTGTTTGTTTGTGTTTGTTTATTTATGTTATTTTTTAATAAAAAGTGTGTTTTTTTTTTTTAATCTATTGTATACCCCCCTACCTCCCTCCCCCCACCGGCCAATCCCCGTGATCAGCTGTCATAGGCTTCAGCCTATGACAGCCGATCAACTCTGTGGCTCAGGAGGGGAAAGCCGTGGCACACGGCTGTCCCCAGTACAGCGCTGCTGTAGATCGCTCCGCTCCGCCCACCAAGCAGGAGATGCAAGGCTGCGCGTGATCTCCTGCAAAACAGAGCCCCAGGACTTTACGCCGATCGGCGTTAGGCAGTCCTGGGGCTGCCGTCGCGGCCACGCCCATTGGCGTGACGCGCTCGGCTAGAGGTTAATGAGTGGTGACTGAAATGTTTTGGAGAATCACTTGGTAAAGCAAATAAAGTTAATTCATATTATAATGCCAACTGTTCTTCATAGCTCTTTTTACATTTGTAGATAAAGTGAAGGCAGTAAAATACTTGCTAAAATGCTGAAGATGATATTTATGGCACCAAAGAAGTTTACTTATTTGACCCATATCTTTTTTTGTGATGGTAAAAGTACTTACTGATTATTGAGGTTGTCTCATCCAAAATATGGAGGTTCGGTTCTGTTACTGTACAACAGAGAAGTAAAGATTAAAATTACATTGCTATTGATTTTGTTATTATATAAAAAAATATTACATATATACTGAATATTACTGTGCAGAGAGCAAGGCAATACCCTTGAAGGCCTCATTCACACTGGCATTGTGAACCTGTGTTGCCTTACCCCTTCTTAAGCTAGGTCCACACTTGTCTGTTGCAGATCGGATCCATTTAATATGGATCCGTTTTTGTAAACAATTTTTTTTTCCTGTACATTTTGAGAGAAAATGGCCTTTTTGCACCTACGTTTTCAGTCCGTGGAAACATCCCCAGCCCTGGTCGTGGGTAGGGGGGCCGGTAAGAGGCAGGAAGGGGGCCGACCTCCCCCCTCACCCGGGTCCCCCCTTCCCCGCTCCCCCTCCAGCTAGTTTCATTAATTAAATCATTTAAAATCAATGTATTAAAATGTGGCAAGCGGGGAACTTACTTCCTTGCGTTCCACCGCGCGCCGTCACTTGTGATGAATGAAGTACAGAGGGCGGCATTTCAGGAAGTGACGGTGAGCGGTGAAACGCAAGGAAGTAAGTTCCCTGCTCACCACTTTGCTTTATACATTTTAATACATTTTTTTTTTAAATCTTTTTATTGATTTTAAATCACACACAACAAATAACAAAACTCAGTTGACAATAGAAACCATCAATACCATAAAGAAGTATTACAATACTACACCATGGGAAAAATATTCCATATGCATACAGATAACATCAGTACTAAAGCAACAGTGTAAGCTAAGGATAACAAAGGCTGATCTTAATACAGTTGGCAATGAAGTAGCATATCAAGTGAGCAGCGTTTGAAGAGGAACGCACCAAAAGGACATTATAAACTGTGTAATCCACTAAAAAGAACAGGAGACACCCTGAATGCAATTATAACGAATCCAAAATATTTAGATTCACATCCAAATTGACAATGGCTGGTCTTTCATTATTTACCAAATACATCCCACAACTTGGAGAATTTAGAAGCAGATCCCCTTGCTAACCATGTTAATCTGTAGAAAGGTAAAGCAGAGTTTATTAATTGTTTCCAAAGGGCTAAAGAAGGCTCCGAAGATTTCTTCCATTCTAAGGCAATAGACTCCCTTGCATAAAAGAATAATAACCTTGCCAAAACTTTTTTACTGTTACTCAAAGAAAGGTCATCCACCATTCCCAGAAGACAACACTTATATAAGGAGATTACATGCAAACTGAGCTCCACCTCCATAATTTGTAAATTTTTATCCCAGAAGGAGCGTATCTTGTCACAATCCCATGTCATATGTTTAAAAGTATCTGGACTATGTCCACACCTCCAACACGCATCACTAGAGTCACTTACAAATTTAGATATTTTAACAGGAGTATAGTAAATCTGGTGATACCAACGTAATTGTATAAGTTTGTCTCTGGAGTATACTACAGTTTTCATATATGACTCCTCAAAGTCCTGCCAGTCAGATAACCGGAACTCTTCCCCCCAAGCCTCCCAACCCAATCTGGTGTTGGAGATTTTAGAATTGTACTTATTTTCCATTAAACTGGAATAAAATTTGGAAATAAGTTTGGTAGAATCTTTATCTAAAAGCCACTTCTCAATAATACCTGGAGATAGAACAACAGTGAGATACCAAAATTGTGATTTAGCTGCGTGACAAAGCTGGTAATATCTGAATAAGCTGGGAGCGAAAATTCAAGCGCCATTTGGGACCAAGATTTAAATTTATTGTTATGGAAAAGGTGATTGACATATTTTACACCTCTTTTTACCCAGAAACTAACATCCCCTAGAAGTGCATATTCAGAGAGTTTTGGATTACTCCACAGAGGGGCACTTGGAGAGAAGTTAAACTTATTATCCCCAAGTTAATTTTTGACATTTGTAATATATCTTGAGGGAGTATTTTAGAATAGCAATGCCTCTATCCAGGGATGCTCATTCGGATTTCACGGGAATGCAATTTCTGAAATTCCAATCGGAAATTGCATTTCCGCATCGGAATGCGGAAATCGGTAATGCAAGTGCGCTAGGCGGATTTCCGCCGGAAATTGCGGAAATTTCACCCGAATTTAACATTGATTTTCTCAAAAACTATAAGGACTTTTTGAAAACTTTTTTTGCATCTTGTTCACAAGAGTCAGTTTAATAAACCCTGAAAATTTGGTGTTTCTAGAACTTAAGGGGGCTTTGCTATTAGCCGCTAAAGTCGGCAGATTTTTACTGTAATGTAAAATGCAGAAAATCTGCATCTGCCTATTTTCTGCATTTTACATTAGAGTAAAAATCAGCCGACTTTAGTGGTTAATAGCAAAGCCCTTGTAAGTCCTAGAAACACCAAATTGTCAGGGTTTATTAAACAGAATCTTCTGAACAAGATGCAAAAAAAAGTTTTCAAAAAGACTTTACAGTTTTTGAGAAAATCAATGTTAAAGTCGGGTGGAATTTCCGCAATTTCCGGCGGAAATTTCGCATTGGAATGCGGAAATTGGTAGCAGAAAGCGGAATCGGTAATTGGTAATTGGGATTTACCGCGGAATCGGAAATTGGGATTTCCGACCATCCCTACCCCTATCCGCAAACATTTCTCACCTATATATAATATTACATAAAGTCTCATATGAGTATTCCATGTCCGCTTCAGCATCTATAGAAGCATCATCCCTTATATTATGAAGCCAAAGATAAACATAGGTGAGTTGGGCCGCAAAATAATATAATTGAAAATGAGGAAGGGCAAGGCCTCCTTTAGACACCGGCAGCCTTAAAGTATCAACAGATAATCTGGGGGGTCGATTAGCCCACAGAAAACTCTGAACCATCAAGTTTAGTTTATTAAAGTGTTGATTAGAAATCCATACCAGGGACATAAGTAGTGTTGGGCGAACATCTAGATGTTCGGGTTCGGGCCGAACAGGCCGAACATGGCCGCGATGTTCGGGTGTTCGACCCGAACTCCGAACATAATGGAAGTCAATGGGGACCCGAACTTTTGTGGTTTGTAAAGCCTCCTTACATGCTACATACCCCAAATTTGCAGGGTATGTGCACCTTGGGAGTGGGTACAAGAGGAAAAAAAAATTAGCAAAAAGAGCTTATAGTTTTTGAGAAAATCGATTTTAAAGTTTCAAAGGGAAAACTGTCTTTTAAATGCGGGAAATGTCTGTTTTCTTTGCACAGGTAACATGTTTTTTGTCGGCATGCAGTCATAAATGTAATACATATAAGAGGTTCCAGGAAAAGGGACCGGTAACGCTAACCCAGCAGCAGCACACGTGATGGAACAGGAGGAGGGTGGCGCAGGAGGAGAAGAAGGCCACGCTTTGTGAGACACAACAACCCCGGCCTTGCATGAGGGCAAGAAGCGTGCGGATAGCAGGCTTTGTACCGCCATGCAGTCATAAATGTAATAAAGATAAGTGGTTCAATAAACAGGGACCACGCGGCAACGCTAACCCAGCAGCAGCAGACGTGATGGAACAGGAGCAGGCGCAGGAGGAGAAGGCCACGCTTTGTGAGACACAACAACCCAGGCCTTGCATGAGGGCAAGAAGCGTGCGGATAGCAGGCTTTGTACGGCCATGCAGTCATAAATGTAATAAAGATAAGTGGTTCAATAAACAGGGACCACGCGGCAACGCTAACCCAGCAGCAGCAGACGTGATGGAACAGGAGGAGGCGCAGGAGGAGAAGGCCACGCTTTGTGAGACACAACAACCCAGGCCTTGCATGAGGGCAAGAAGCGTGCGGATAGCATGCTTTGTACCGCCATGCAGTCATAAATGTAATAAAGATAAGTGGTTCAATAAACAGGGACCACGCGGCAACGCTAACCCAGCAGCAGCAGACGTGATGGAACAGGAGCAGGCGCAGGAGGAGAAGGCCACGCTTTGTGAGACACAACAACCCAGGCCTTGCATGTGGACAAAAAGCGTGCGGATATAGCAGCAATGCTTTTTGCCGCCATGCAGTCATAAATGTAATACAGATGAGAGGTTCAATAAACAGGGCCCGGAAACGCAACACCATCCCAGATGTTCATTGGTCATGTTACTTGGTTGGGGTCCTGGAGTGTTGCGTAGTCATTTCCAATCCAGGATTGATTCATTTTAATTTGAGTCAGACGGTCTGCATTGTCTGTAGAGAGGCGGATACGCCGATCTGTGACGATGCCTCCGGCAGCACTGAAACAGCGTTCCGACATAACGCTGGCTGCCGGGCAAGCCAGCACCTCTATTGCGTACATTGCCAGTTCGTGCCAGGTGTCTAGCTTCGATACCCAATAGTTGAAGGGTGCAGATGGATGGTTCGACACAGCTACGCCATCTGACATGTAGTCCTTGACCATCTTCTCCAGGCGATCGGTGTTGGAGGTGGATCTGCACGCTTGCTGTTCAGTGGGCTGCGGCTGCATGGGTGTCAGAAAATTTTCCCACTCCAAGGACACTGCCGATACCATTCCCTTTTGGGTACTAGCTGCGGCTTGCGTTGTTTGCTGCCCTCCTGGTCGTCCTGGGTTTGCGGAAGTCAGTCTGTCTGCGTACAACTGGCTAGAGGAGGGGGAGGATGTCAATCTCCTCTCTAAAGTCTCCACAAGGGCCTGCTGGTATTCTTCCATTTTGACCTGTCTGACTCTTTCTTCAAGCAGTTTTGGAACATTGTGTTTGTACCGTGGATCCAGAAGGGTATAAACCCAGTAATTGGTGTTGTCCAGAATGCGCACAATGCGTGGGTCACGTTCAATGCAGTCTAGCATGAATTGAGCCATGTGTGCCAGAGTCCTACCAGAATCCTCATCATCCTCTTGTGAGCGTTGTGATAGTTGTTGTGATGCATCATAGTCGTCACCTTCCTCCTGGTCTGCTTCTGCTGACCATTCGCGTTGAATTGTGGAAGTCCAACGTGCACCGCTCTGGCCCTCGTCAGTGGTGGCATGAAATTCCTGCTCCAACTCCAGCTGTTCCTCCTCCTCTTCTTCGTCATAGCTGCTGGGGCCAGCGTTCCCTGAGGCGGATGGCCTGATGTTGGTACCATCACGCTGATCGTTTTCTCCTTCAGATTCCCCCAGTTGCATCATGACAGCTGTTTCCTTGATTTTTAACATCGACCTCTTCAGTAAACACAGCAGTGGTATGGTAATGCTGACTGAAGAGTTGTCACTGCTCACAAGCAACGTGGATTGCTCAAAATTTTGGAGGACTTGGCAGAGGTCCAACATGTTGGCCCAATCGGATCCACAGAAGCTTGGCAGCTGGCCGGATGCGCCTCGGTACTGCGCCGTCATGTACTGGACCACTGCACTCTTCTGCTCGCAAAAGCGGGCTAGCATGTGCAGCGTAGAATTCCAGCGCGTAGGGACATCACACAGCAAGCGATGGTGGGGGAGATTGAAGCGCTCCTGCATCTTGGCGAGTGCCCCCGAAGCAGTACTGGAATTTCTACAATGTTTGGACACTCGACGCACCTTCAACAGCAGATCGGGCACGCCTGGGTATGTCCTCAGGAACCGCTGAACTACTAGGTTCATCACGTGCGCCAGGCAAGGGATGTGTGTCAGCTTAGCCAACCTTAAAGCGCGAATGAGATTACTCCCATTATCACACACAACCATGCCCGGTTTCAGGTCCAGCGGTGCCAGCCACAAATCCGTCTGTTCCTTTATTCCCCTCCAAATTTCCTCCCCTGTGTGCTGCTTATCCCCAAGGCAGATTAGCTTCAGCAACGCTTGCTGACGCATGCCAACAGCTGTGCTGCACTGCTTCCACGATCCTACTGCTGCTGGGTTAGCGTTTCCGGATGAGGTACAGCTTTGAGATGCGTTGGAGGAGAAGGAGTCAGAGAGGTAGGTGCTGCTGTTATCCAGTGGGAGGGACGGCGGTGCAGCTGTTTGTGGCGTGGGCAACACCCGTGCCGTAGCAGGTGAGGAATCGCTGCCAGGCTCCACAAGGTTCACCCAGTGCGCGGTAAGGGAGATGTATCTACCCTGGCCGAACGCACTCGTCCAGGTGTCAGTGGTGAGGTGAACCTTGCAGGCAACGGCATTCTTCAAGCTTCGGGTTATTTTGCTGACCACGTGCTCATGCAACTCAGGCACTGCAGAGCGTGCAAAGTGGTAGCGGCTGGGAACCACGTAACGTGGGATGGCCACTGACATCATGCCCTTGAAGCTGTTTGTCTCCACCAATCGATATGGCAGCATTTCGCAGGCCAGAAGCTTGGCTATGCTGGCTGTTACTGCCACGGCCCGGGGGTCATTTGCTGGCAATTTCCTCTTGCGCTCAAACATCTCCGACACAGACAACTGAACCGTAGCGCTGCACACGGAAGGGCTGTTGGTTGTTGTGTTTGATGAACACTGGGAGACCTCAAGAGCACTACTCCGGAAAGTGACAGTGTCAGCGTCGTCTGATGTTTGTGAATGTTGTGAACCACGCAATGGCTGGGCTACTGCTGCTGCTGAGGCGGGTCTGGTGAACCCAAGGGAGGCAGTGTTGTTTCTGGTACCCTGTCCTGACGCGTTTGCCCAAAGAGTGGGATGTTTGGATAGCATGTGACGGCTCATGCTGGTGGTGGAGAGGTTGTTAATATTTTTCCCCCTGCTCAGGCGGGTCTTGCACACCTTGCAAATCGCCATGGTAACATCCTCAGTGCAGTCTTCAAAGAAAGCCCAGACTTTGGAGCACCTGCCTCCTTGCTGGCGATTTCTGTTTGCTCCTCTTTTGCCTCTCACTTGAACTTCCACGCTTGTGGTGCCTGAAATTGCGCGCCGCCTACCTTGTGGCACAAGGCGAACTCGTGCAGCAGTGTGTTCTTCAACAGACTCATCTGTGCTGCTGCTACGACGGCGATGTTCTCGTTCACAAACAAAATCTGGGTCTCTGTCCACATTGTCCATACCCTCCTCTTCCATCTCCTCAAACTCGTCATATGTCATTGTGGGCCACCGCCGTGGAGTAGAGCTCCCCACAACAACCTCTGCGCAGCACACTCCAACGTCGTCTTCCAGATCTTGTCGGCCGACCTCCTGCAATTGCAACCCCTCCTGCCCAAATTGCTCTGGGATTTGGGTTTCCGAGTCCTCTTCGGACTCGCCTCGTATTTCAGTGCGCGGTACATTTCCCACAGTTAACGGTTGTGAATCCAGGCACAACATTTCTGGCTGTTCCTCCATTGACCTTTGAAAGGTGGAAGTTTGTTGGGCTGGGAATAGCTCCTGCGAATACCCCATTGTGTCCTGAGGTAATTCATCGGACTGGTTATCTGGCAGTTGTGTGCGTGGTGTCGCTGCCGGTTGTGTCAGCTTTGTGCCCACTGGCTCCTTGTAACTGGCTGAGGACTCGGACCTCGTGCGTGATGTGCTGGTGCTGCTTAACCCACTGCTGGACGCTTGAGAGGTCATCCAAGTAATTATCTGGTCCTGTTCTTTTGGATTTGTGAGGGTTGTTGTCCTGGACAACATGGGTGGTATTGAGTGGGTTTTCTTGGGTGCTCCCCTGTGGCCTGTACGTGAACCGTCAGGGGAAACACCTCTTCCCTTGCCCCTCCCTCTTTCACCGGATTTCTTCCTCATTTCACTTATCCTTACAGTACACGCTGACTGGCAGCAGTACAGTGGCAGTACAGAAATGCTATACAGTACCACTATTCCCAGCAGCGACACAGAGCACAATGCTATACAGTGACGGGTGAGCGGTGTACCACTATTCCCAGCAGACACAGAACAGTGAACAGAATGCTATATAGTGTGGCTGAGCGAGCGGTGTACCACTATTCCCAGCAGACACAGAACAGTGAACAGAATGCTATATAGTGTGGCTGAACGAGCGGTGTACTACTGTTCCCAGCAGACACAGAACAGTACACAGAATGCTATATAGTGTGGCTGAGCGAGCGGTGTACCACTATTCCCAGCAGACACAGAACAGTGAACAGAATGCTATATAGTGTGGCTGAACGAGCGGTGTACTACTGTTCCCAGCAGACACAGAACAGTACACAGAATGCTATATAGTGTGGCTGAACGAGCGGTGTACTACTGTTCCCAGCAGACACAGAACAGTGAACAGAATGCTATATAGTGTGGCTGAGCGAGCGGTGTACCACTATTCCCAGCAGACACAGAACAGTGAACAGAATGCTATATAGTGTGGCTGAACGAGCGGTGTACTACTGTTCCCAGCAGACACAGAACAGTACACAGAATGCTATATAGTGTGGCTGAACGAGCGGTGTACTACTGTTCCCAGCAGACACAGAACAGTACACAGAATGCTATATAGTGTGGCTGAACGAGCGGTGTACCACTGTTCCCAGCAGACACAGAACAGTGAACAGAATGCTATATAGTGTGGCTGAGCGAGCGGTGTACCACTATTCCCAGCAGACACAGAACAGTGAACAGAATGCTATATAGTGTGGCTGAGCGAGCGGTGTACCACTATTCCCAGCAGACACAGAACAGTGAACAGAATGCTATATAGTGTGGATGAGCGAGCGGTGTACCACTATTCCCAGCAGACACAGAACAGTAAACAGAATGCTATATAGTGTGGCTGAGCGAGCGGTGTACCACTATTCCCAGCAGACACAGAACAGTGAACAGAATGCTATATAGTGTGGCTGAGCGAGCGGTGTACCACTATTCCCAGCAGACACAGAACAGTGAACAGAATGCTATATAGTGTGGCTGAGCGAGCGGTGTACCACTATTCCCAGCAGACACAGAACAGTGAACAGAATGCTATATAGTGTGGCTGAGCGAGCGGTGTACCACTATTCCCAGCAGACACAGAACAGTGAACAGAATGCTATATAGTGTGGCTGAGCGAGCGGTGTACCACTATTCCCAGCAGACACAGAACAGTGAACAGAATGCTATATAGTGTGGATGAGCGAGCGGTGTACCACTATTCCCAGCAGACACAGAACAGTAAACAGAATGCTATATAGTGTGGCTGAGCGAGCGGTGTACCACTATTCCCAGCAGACACAGAACAGTGAACAGAATGCTATATAGTGTGGCTGAGCGAGCGGTGTACCACTATTCCCAGCAGACACAGAACAGTGAACAGAATGCTATATAGTGTGGCTGAGCGAGCGGTGTACTACTGTTCCCAGCAGACACAGAACAGTACACAGAATGCTATATAGTGTGGCTGAACGAGCGGTGTACTACTGTTCCCAGCAGACACAGAACAGTACACAGAATGCTATATAGTGTGGCTGAACGAGCGGTGTACCACTATTCCAAGCAGACACAGAACAGTGAACAGAATGCTATATAGTGTGGCTGAGCGAGCGGTGTACCACTATTCCCAGCAGACACAGAGTGGCAGTAAACAGAATGCTATATAGTGTGGCTGAGCGAGGTACACAGAGTGGCAGTAAACAGAATGCTATATAGTGTGGCTGTGCAAGCGGTGTACTACTATTCCCAGCAGACACAGAGTGGCAGTAAACAGAATGCTATATAGTGTGGCTGAGCGAGGTACACAGAGTGGCAGTAAACAGAATGCTGAGCGAGCGGTGTACTACTATTCCCAGCAGCGACACACAATGACTGGGGGGGACCCTGGCTAGCGTGGCTGGAGCGCGAACTACCCTGCCTGCCTACCCAAAGCTAAACCCACAGACAAATGGCGGAGATATGACGTGGTTCGGGTATTTATTTACCCGAACCACGTGACAGTTCGGCCAATCAGAGCGCGTTCGGGTCCGAACCACGTGACCCGTTCGGCCAATCACAGCGCTAGCCGAACGTTCGGGGAACGTTCGGCCATGCGCTCTTAGTTCGGCCATATGGCCGAACGGTTTGGCCGAGCACCGTCAGGTGTTCGGCCGAACTCGAACATCACCCGAACAGGGTGATGTTCTGCAGAACCCGAACAGTGGCGAACACTGTTCGCCCAACACTAGACATAAGTAGCACATAAAGGACTTTGGTATTTATAATCATTTTAATGGTATTTATACGACCCAGAAGGTCCAGGGGTAAGGACGACCATCTTTTAAGTTTTTCACCAATAGATATTATAATAACAGGGAGTAAATTATTTTGAATAAATTACGTGGGGTAACTACTATTCCCAGATATTTAAAGGAGGAGCTTATTTGTAAGGGAAGATTAGTAGGAAGGGCCTCAGGGGGAAGAGTATCAAAAGGAAGAAGGACAGATTTTGACCAATTTACCTGTAACTCAGATAAGTCCCCAAAAGATGATATACCCACAACACTCTCTGCAAAGAGGATCTAGGATTATCTAAATATAGCAGAATGTCATCCGCAAACAAGGAGATTTTTTCATGTACCCGTTTAATCACCCAACCTCCAATCTTCTGGTCATTTCTAATATATGCTGCAAAAGGCTCCGCACATAGAATCTGGTAAAGCTTCCATCTCCAGAGCATTATTAAAGGTTTGAAACAAAGCAGGAACAGTGAGAGATCTGCTTTTAATGTACTACTCTGAGGGAATATCATCAAGGCCCGGGGCTTTATTAGATTTCAGGTCCTTCCTTAATAGCATCAGAGAGCTTCCCTAAAGTCAGTGGGGCATCAAGAATTTGTCTATCCAGATCATCCAAAGCAGGTAATTAGCAGTCTAAGAAAAAATGAGAGAGAAGATTGGTCACACATAGGAGTCTGTTTGTATAAGTTGCTATAAAAGCCTCTGAAAGCTTCTAAAATGTCTTCAGAAGTACAAAATTCTTGACCTGACTCAGAAATAATTCTGGGTATAGCAACTGGAGAATGATGAGCACGTAACATAGAAGTAGAGGTTGTCATGAATGATACTGAAATCGAGACGATTAGCGATTCTGTATCGTTCCGCAAAGCAGAGCGGAATGACATTTTTTCTTTTTAAACTTACAACAGATGTCTTTTCCTTCTCTCTCAGTGATAGCAAACCCATCTAATTAACTTGTTTAAAAGAATTCCTTGCTGGCCAGGGATACAGAGGTGTGAAACCTAGCCAGAATCTGGGTGTAATACATCAAAGGGTGTTGTAGCTGGTCACACTCAGATACTAATTGAGCACCAAAAGTTCCTTTCATCCAGGGAAAGCTAGCTCCACAGGGGTCCACTGAAGGGCTCAGACACAGAGGCACTGCTAGGGAACAGGTTTAAATGCATGTAAGTTATGATTTCAGTCTGTTAAATGAAAACCGTGTATAACACAGCTATGAAATTAATATAGTCTTGTTCGTTAAAATCTGCCCAATGTGCTGATATAAAATTCAATTATGAAGCTACTATCCACCTAAATATGACATGTATAGTTTATGAGTTACAGTATTTTACAATTTAAGCTCAAAATCCTCCTAGGAGGAGGTGGACTGTCATTGGTGGGTAATTCAGAGGGGGCAGGTGTTGCCACACCCCCAAACCAGCTTCATCAAAAGCACATTGCCAGCAGGCGGAATTCAGTCCTCCATTTTAACATCATCTGGATTAAAGCACGACCTGCTGCTGGGCAGAGGACCCCCCAGCAGCCATCTTGGAACTGTAACATCTGCTTGGAATACAAAATATACCTATATACAAAATATACCTAAAGGCCTATGATTATGAAACCACGGACTTTGCATTTTTTTCCCAGAAGGAAATATCCCTACACAGACTGTATTTCAGCTAAGTAAACCTTTTACAATTATTCCCTTTTATTTTAAGCTTTGTGTGTATATGTTGATCAGTGTATGTAAATGTGTGTAATGCATTTTTGTTATTAACAGTTTAAAAATTGTTTAGTGGTTATGACCTGTTGCTGAACATAAACAATCGTACTTACTCCTCCAAAAATGTTACCTTGCGTTCTAGAGTATCTTGTATTTATAACTCGTATGTGTTAGGAATGGTGACATTACCTCAGCGGCGGAAAGCAACACGACCGCCGCTTCCACGTCTGACGTCATAGCGGCTGTCGCCGCATTGTCACAGGCGTCTCTCATGGCCTCCGGCAGAACAGGTCTTTCTGCTGCACATCAGGTCAGGTCGGCATGCTCGCGCACGGAGCGGCAGGACCATTCTGGGCTTAGGAGACGTGTCATCTGATCGGCCGGTCAGCTGACATCGGGCTGCTGTTTCTCTTTGTTGATTGGTGGAAGTGTTCAGGGCGGGATGCTTGGAATTTCCTGTCTGCATTTAAGCTTGAAGATGTCAGTAGCTCATTGTCTGTTGTTGCGAATACTTCACAGTGCTAGCACTCAGATCCTTGTGTGCTTTGACCCGGCAGGACCCCGGGAATTTCACACTAGACTAGGAAATATATATTTATACTGAATTGATTACTTGTTGTTGACTCCTCGCCTGTTTCTGCCTTACGATTCTGTACCTCTGCCAATCTGATCTGTTGCCGACTTCTGCCTGAATACTTACTCTGATTCTGCCCTACGATTCTGTACCTTTACCAGTCTGATCTGTTGCCAACTTTTGCCTGTCTGACCTCGCTCCCACCAGTGGGCCCTCGCCACTGGGCGTTACTCCTTATTCCCATCAGTGGGCCCTTGCCACTGTGGGTTACTACCTCTGTATTGTTATTATATGTTCATGTATTAACGTGTGCACCAATCACTTGCATAATACATCTATTAAAGTATACTGACGTCAGTAGCGCGCTGAGCTTATCACTGCTGATCATTACATAACAACAGACCAATATTATGGAGGCACTTTGTCAGCAGGTTCAGGCCCTAACCACGGCAGTGAATCAATTGACCAACACGGTCAATTCACAGCAGACACAATTAAATCTTCTGTCTGATGCTGTGCGTACTTTGCAGGCACCTGCTTCGTAATTGCCTCCCGTTCATGTTCTAGAACCTAAAATGGCACTCCCAGAAAGATTCTCGGGAGTCAGGTCAGATTTTAGGAATTTCAGGAATAGATGTATGTCTTATTTTGAAATGAGGCCTATCGCTTCAGGCACTGAATTACAGAGAATAACTTTAATTAAAACCTTGTTACATGGTGACTCGCAAACCTGGGCCTATAGTCTACCTGTCGGACATGAGGCTTTGACCTCCATGCAGGCATTCTTTGAGGCCATGGCAATCATTTATGATGACCCAGACATTGCAGCTACAGTGGAGAGAAAGTTAAAAAATCTCTGTCAGGGGCATGGTACTGTGGAGGACTATGCTTCCGAATTTAGGAAGTGGGCAGTCTCTTCTCGGTGGGAACATTATGCATTGCTAGACCGCTTTCTCACAGGGTTATCAGAATCGGTTGCTGACGTTATGATAAGTCATCCAGAACCTAAATCCCTGGATGAGGCCATTTCTTTGGCAGGTCTCAGGCACATTTCAACAGATTATCTTCCACTCCCTCAGCTACGTCCACTTCAGATGAGCCGATGCAGTTGGGCCATTCCAGGCTCTCTGAAGCGGAGAGGAGTAGTGAACCTTGGTAAATAAACTCCACAGTGTGGCATACAGGCTTACTGTCAATGGACCACAATGAATGGAAGAATTTTAGACTTTTTAGCAGAAGCAAAAAATAACAGAATGAGCACTTACCTTCTGCAGCATAGTCCACTGCAAAAACAAAAAAAAACAAAACAAAGACATCAATTATATTTTATGTAATCAACACAAAAAAATGAAAGATGATGATTAATGGGTACCTGAACAGTTAATAAAATTGCAAGATTAACTGTGCCCAATTTTATTACCTATAGCTAAAGATCCCCCAGCAATCTCAAACTTCCATGTTCCTCTGTTCCAGGATCATTTACAAGAGTGACTGGGATCCAGTGGAAGAGTCCGCTGTCACAAATACTGTAAGTGCACTTAAACTGGACCAAGTCCGACATTGGATTGGAAAGGGTTAAGCACTGGAGTGGAGGACCACTGGAGATTAAGCACGAGCACACAAAGACCTATAAGCCTGTCCATAGTAAACCTACCTGTTCTCCAGAGTATAAATTATGATCTTCAGCTTCTACTTGAGTTCTCTTGTTGAAAGGGTTTGTGCTAAATTGCCTTAATGAAGCCTAGGAACTCTAACTCTACAAAATGCTTTATTAAATGAGTGGCCTAGACTGTTGAACTGTACTGGACCTTGGTTAAGGACCACTTAGCTAAGTATTACTGTAACGAAAAATCTGCAACTCCGGGTGGATTGCGGAAATATGGTCGCATCCAGTCCGGCAAGCGGACCTTTCAACGCGGGATGCGGAAATTTGTCCGCATCCGCTGCGCAAACCCGTCCGAGCACTCTGCTCCAAACTCACCAGCATGCTGCTCACCAGGGCTCTGCCATCTTGCCTCTAGGGGGCGTGCGCACACGACAGACACGCCTTTATACTCTTAGAAAGCGTGTCAGCTGACCTGGAGGTCAGCTGACATTTTAGCCTGCTCTGATTGGTTGCTGCCTGGGGTGGAGACTTCTTTCCCAGGCAGTATTTAAGGAAGTGCTTTTCAGTCACACTTCGTCTGTGTTTGCGATACCCTGTGTCAGCACTCAGACCTAGTCAGCCTTGTCTCTGATATTGTGTTATATATTGGTTTATCGCCAATATATACACATATTATACTGTTTTGATTTATCGTCTATGATTCTGTGCCTGTCTTGACTACTCTTCTGCTTCCTGCTTCGCCAGCCCGTACCGTTATCGACTATTGGCTTGGTTTCCGACTATTCTCTTGTCTCACGTTTCTGTACTGCTGCCGCGTGATCTGTTGCCGAACCTCATTTTGTCTGACCTTTCTCCCTTCAGTGGAACGTCTCCCACTGTAGGGTTCTATTAGAGGCTTGCCTTTCTGAGACGACCGCTACTAGCAAACCCTTGCTGCTAGAGGCCGAGAATCCTCCACTCCGTCCTTTGGAGGATCTCACACACAGGGTTCCCATTCAGAGGTAACCACACCTCTGAGGAATTACAGTGTGGTGGATATTTCCAAAGACTTGAATTTACGCTGTATATTATTATTGTTGTCTGTTGTTCCAGCTTGCTGGAGGTTGTATCTCTGTGCCCTATAGAGATACTATATTGTACCAAGCACCCTCTTGCATACGATTGTATCGTGTCACGCTATACTTGCATTATTGGTGATTCGGCAGATCACCATATAATCAGGTATAGCATCTGTATTATTGGTGATACTGCAGATCACCAATAATCAGAATATCTGTGCTTGCTGACACCAATCGTTACATAAACACAGACCAGAAAGAAGTAAGATGGAGGAGGTGGTTAATGAGCTTCAGACCGTAAGGGCAGAGCTAGAACAGCTGAAGCTTACTGTGGCTACTCAGCATGCTCAGATTACTCAGCTGACAGAGACTGTCCAGAGGCTGCAACCACCACTTAACGTTCTACCTCCCCCAAGTGAGCCAAAAATGAACATCCCTGAAAAATGTTCAGGCGCTAGGTCAGACTTCCAGAATTTTCGCCACAGAGTTTTGTCTTATTTTCAGATGAAACCTGTGTCCTTGGGAACTGAGGCTCAGAAGGTCATCTTAATTAAGACTCCGTTGCATGCAGATTCTCAAACTTGGGCTTAAGGTCTACCTGATGAGCATCCTGCCCTTGCTTCTGTTTAGGAATTTTTTAAGGCCATGGCGGTCATCTATGATGATCCAGATAGCGCTGCCATGGCTGAACGCAAACTTAAAAACCTCAGACAGAGACACAGTACAGCAGAGGAATATGCGTCAGAATTTAGGAAATGGGTTGTATCCTCTAGATGGGAGCGGTATGCACTTCTTGATAGGTACCAGGATGGGTTGTCGGAAGCAGTAACCGACGTAATGGTTAGCCATCCAGAGCCTAAAGATCTAGATGAGGCTATAACATTATCTATTAGAATAGATAGACGCCTCAGGTATAACAAAAAGGGCAGGTACCCTATGTATTCTAGGGGTTCAGGGGCTACTAGCTCGCCAACAGATGAGTCTGAGGAGCCTATGCAACTAGGCCACCAGCGCCTCACAGAGGCTGAGAGGACAAGAAGACGCAAAGAGGGTCTCTGCATGTATTGCAGAGAGAATGGTCACATTGCACAAAACTGTGGTAGGAAGTCGGGAAACTCTTCGGCTTAGGTGTGGTTGGGGGTACCACCCGAGGCGGACTAGTTTTACCTCCTAAACAAGAGAAGATATTATTGCCCTGCTCCATAGATTGGGAGGGGCAAAATTCTCCTACCACAGCGTTTGTAGATTCCGGTTCCACTGCTAATTTTATAGATTTAATTTTTGCGTTAAGTTTAAATATTCCTGTCCTTCCTGTGGAAAAACATTTGTACGTCACCGCAATTGACGACTCTCCTTTACAAGGAAAGTCCCCACTGTGTCAGACTCCTCCTCTCTAGTGTTGGGCGAACATCCAGATGTTCGGGTTCGGGGGGGTTCGGCCGAACATGCCCCCGATATTCGGCATGTTTAGGACGAACCCCGAACCCAACCCGAACATGTCTCTTTGGGGCCCCTATAGGGTCCCAGCATAAAGGGAGAGCATGCCCCGAGCGCGGGGGGGTCGGAAATGCCCCCCACCCCTCCCCGCTAAGCTCTCCCTTCTGCCGGTACCCTATAAAATTAAATTTAAGTCCCCCGAAAGTACCTGAGGTGGAGGGCAGGAAGAGGGCAGCCGGAGATCCTAGGCGCTAGTACCATCTGGTACTTCCGCCCTCTCTCTGACGCACTTCCTGTTTACATTTGTAAGTCGCGTCAAGAGAGCAGAAGTACCGCGATGAAGCATATGAGGGTACGTGTCATCATGTAGATGACGCGTACCCTCGTACGCGTCATCGCGGTACTTCTGCTCTCTTGACGCGACTTACAAATGTAAACAGGAAGTGCGTCAGAGAGAGGGCGGAAGTACCAGATGGTACTAGCGCCTAGGATCTCCGGCTGCCCTCTTCCTGCCCTCCTCCTCAGGTACTTTCGGGGGATTTAAATTTAATTTTATAGGGTACCGGCAGAAGGGAGAGCTTAGCGGGGAGGGGTGGGGGGCATTTCCGACCCCCCCCCCCCCCCCGCGCTCGGGGAATGCTCTCCCTTTATGCTGGGACCCTATAGGGGGCTTTGTTCGGCCGAACCCGAACAGTGGCGAACACTGTTCGCCCAACACTACTCCTCTCTCACTTCAAGTCGGAGTTTTGCACCACGAGACCATACAATTCTTTGTTTTAAAAATGTCTACTTCTACAGTGATATTAGGCTTACCCTGGTTACGTTTACATTCTCCTCAGTTTAATTGGAGGGATGGGCAGCTGACCACATGGTCTCCTTATTGCTCTCAGCATTGTCTACAAAGTATAGCCTTGTGTTCTACTAAGGTTCATGTGCAAGGAGTCCCTCCACAATATCAGGATTACTCTGATGTGTTTTGTCCTTGAGCAGCAGATCGATTACCTTCACATAGACCTTTCGACTGCCCCATTGATTTGAAACCGGGAACCATGCCTCCTAGGGGTCACTTATATAACCTCTCTCATCCAGAAAAACTGGCCATGGATGATTATATTCAGGAGGACTTACAGAAGGGGTTCATCCGCCCTTCAAGATCCCCTGCGGGAGCGGGATTCTTTTTTGTTCAAAAAAAAGACGGAGGTTTGCGTCCCTGTATTGACTACAGGGGTTTAAATAAGATCACGATTAAAAATCGTTATCCACTTCCACTCATTGACGACTTGTTTACACAAGTGTCTGAGGCTTCCGTATTTACTAAACTGGATCTGAGAGGGGCCTATAACTTAATTCGTATCAGGGAAGAAGACAAATGGAAGACGGCGTTCAACACGCCCAAGGGGCATTATGAATACTTGGTGATGCCCTTTGGGTTGTGTAACGCTCTTGCGGTTTTTCAGGAGTTTGTGAACGAGATCTTTAGGGAGGTACTGGGTCATTTCGTGATTGTGTATTTAGATGACATTTTGATATTTTCTAAAAATCTCACTGATCATCGCCAACATGTCAAGTATGTGTTACAAAATCTCAGGCAGAATCAATTATTCGCAAAATTGGAAAAATGTGTTTTTGAGACGAAAGAGATATCCTTTCTGGGATATATTATCTCCATGACAGGCTTATCCATGGATCCCAGGAAGGTCTCTGCTGTGAGGGATTGGCCACAACCCTCTGGGCTTAAAGCACTGCAGCGATTCCTGGGATTCGCGAATCATTATAGGAAATTCATCAAGGGTTTCTCGTCTGTGGTGACTCCACTTACCAATTTGATGAAAAAAGGGGCTGATGCCACTCATTGGTCAGAGGAAGCTTGTGCGGCTTTTTCTTTTTTGGAAAAAGCATTCTGTTCTGCCCCTATACTACGTCATGTGGATGTGGCTTACCCATTCATAGTAGAGGTAGATGCCTCGGAGGTTGGAGTTGGAGCAGTGTTGTCCCAGCGCTCAGGTCCTCAAGTTAAACTTCATCCCTGTGCCTTTTTCTCTAGAAAATTCTCTCCAGCCCAGAGGAATTATGATATGGGAAACAGGGAATTGTTGGCCATCAAACTTGCTTTTGAGGAGTGGCGCCACTGGTTGGAGGGGGCGGAGCATGTAATAACTGTATACACAGATCATAAAAAATTGCAGTATATTGAAAAGGCCAAAAGACTCACCCCCAGACAGGCCAGAGGGGCTCTCTTTTTCTCCCGGTTTAATTTCATAATTACATTTACACCAGGGAGTAAGAACATCAAAGCAGACGCTCTATCACGTTGTTTCGAACCGGAAACAGCGCCACCTCCTTCTCCAGAAAGTATTCTGTCCAAGGAGATCATTTTGGCAGCCACCGAAATAGTGGAAGATCTCGCTAACCTTCTTAACCCTTTTCAAGTAGAGGTCCCAAAGGGGAAACCGGAAGGCGTTCTGTATGTTCCCTGTCAGTTGCGTACCAATGTTGTGCAACTGTTTCATGGACATAAGAATGCCTGACATCCTGGTATTTCCAGAACCCAGGAATTGTTAGGTAGATCTGTCTGGTGGCCATCTTTACAACCTGATTGCAGAGAATTTGTTAAAGCTTGTTCTGTCTGTGCTAGGAGCAAACCCTCCCGACAGGCTCCAGCCGGAACCTTACAGTCTCTGCCCTCCCCTCAGGAACCATGGAAGCATATCTCCATGGACTTTGTGGGGGAACTTCCGGTTTCCAGCGGAAAGACTGTCATATGGGTGGTCACAGATAGATTCAGTAAGATGGCCCATTTTGTGCCTTTGAAGGGTCTCCCTACTGCCCAAGAATTGGCTGATCTTTTTGTGCAAAACATTTTTAAATTGCACGGTATTCCGGAGAATATCGTCTCAGACAGAGGGGTCCAGTTCGTCTCGAAATTCTGGTGGGCCTTCTGTAAAAGGATGGGTATGTATTTGTCCTTTTCGTCGGGTTACCACCCGCAGACCAATGGTCAGACGGAAAGGATCAACCAGTCCTTGGAACAGTTCCTGAGATGTTATGTGGTGGACGCCCAACACCAGTGGGTAGAGTTTCTACCATTTGCAGAGTTCGCACATAATAATCTCAGGAATGAGTCTTCGGGGTATGCGCCTTTTCAGGTGGTCAATGGGAAGTTTCCCAAATTTTCCCCCTTACTCCGTTCCCTGTTCTGGAGGAGTGGCAGAAATCTTTTAGAAAGATTTGGGCTAGTGTCAGTGCAAATTTAAAAAAAAAAACTTTTGGCATACAGAAGAGACAGGCAGATAAGAGACGATCTGCGGGGTGGGAGTTCAAACCTGGAGACAAGGTTTGGGCGTCTACTCGACATATAGCTCTAAGACAGCTGTCAGCAAAACTTGGGCCCAGGTATATTGGACCATATCCAATTTCTGAAAGGGTTAATCGTGTCACTTACAGGGTCAATTTACCCCCTTCTCTAAAGGTGGGAAAAGCCTTTCATGTGTCGCTCTTGAAGCCGGCTGTTCAGGTGGATTCCCTCCCGCCTCACCCTGTCATGGTTGATGGTGAGCCTGAATGGGAGGTTGAGGAGATCTTGGACTCCAGTCGAGTTCAGGGTTCAGTGCAGTATTTGGTGCATTGGAGAGGGTATGGTCTAGAGGAAAGGTCCTGGGTCAAAGCAGGTGATTTACATGCTGATAATCTTAGGAGACGGTTCCATGAGCTCCATCCTGACAGGCCAGGTGGGACGTGTCCGGAGTCCACGCCTAGAGGAAGGGGTACTGTAACGAAAAATCCGCAACACCGGATGGATTGCGGAAATATGGTCGCATCCAGTCCGGCAAGCCGACCTTCCAACGCGGGATGTGGAAATTCGTCCGCAACCACTGCGCAAACCCGTCCGAGCACTCTGCTCCAAACTCACCAGCATGCTGCTCACCAGGGCTCTGCCATCTTGTCTCTAGGGGGCGTGCGTGCACGACAGACACGCCTTTATACTCTTAGAAAGCGTGTCAGCTGACATTTTAGCCTGCTCTGATTGGTTGCTGCCTGGGATGGAGACTTCTCTCCCAGGCAATATTTAAGGAAGTGCTTTTCAGTCACAATTCGTCTGTGTTTGCGATACCCTGTGTCAGCACTCAGACCTAGTCAGCCTTGTCTCTGATATTGTGCTATATATTGGTTTATTGCCAATATATACACATATTACACTGTTTTGATTTATCGTGTATGATTCTGTGCCTGTCTTGACTACTCTTCTGCTTCCTGATTCTGTACTTCGCCAGCCCGTACCGTTATCGACTATTGGCTTGGTTTCCGACTATTCTCTTGTCTCACGTTTCTGTACTGCTGCCGCGTGATCTGTTGCCGAACCTCATTTTGTCTGACCTTTCTCCCTTCAGTGGAACGTTTCCCACTGTAGGGTTCAATTAGAGGCTTGCCTCTTTGAGACGACCGCCACTAGCAAACCCTTGCTGCTAGAGGCCGAGAATCCTCCACTCCGTCCTTTGGAGGATCTCACACACAGGGTTCCCATTCAGAGGTAACCACACCTCTGAGGAATTACAGTGTGGTGGATATTTCCACAGACTTGAATTTACGCTGTATATTATTATTGTTGTCTGCTGTTCCAGCTTGCTGGAGGTTGTATCTCTGTGCCCTATAGAGATACTCTATTGTACCAAGCACCCTCTTGCATACGATTGTATCGTGTCACGCTATACTTGCATTATTGGTGATTCTGCAGATCACCATATAATCAGAATATCTGTGCTTGCTGACACCAATCGTTACCAATACTTATTTATTTTGGACCTAACTACTTTTGTTTCTCTTAATTATGTTATTTGTGTGCTGCTCTCCTTACCTATTCATACATAATTTAAAATGATTTTGTTGATTTTCCATGCTCTGAAGTATAAAAAGTATTGAATTTTGCCTCTGCGCAACTTCTGTGAAATATCATGTTTGCAACTTGCTGATCTGATGTGCAGATCATATTTAGTTTAAAAACACATAGGGACAGATATCTCAGATATCTCTGTGTGTGCAGGCAAGGGTTACAGTTTAATTAAGATTGCCCATGAATGCTCTCTCAGCTGGCTGGTACTTAAACACTGTCCTGAATGCTAAAATATCAATGTGCAAGATTAGTCTGAAACAACAACCATTATAGTAGATCCTTCAAGGTAAAGGCATTTAGCAGTATTTTTGGTTAAGTAAACCTACTTTATATGATTAGGGGTAGTGTGAGAGATTGTTTAGTGTATTCAAACTTGGAGCTAGAAAGAGGTTTTACAGGAATGAAGGATTAAACTTCCAATTCCTTTTATGTAAAAACCACAATGCTTCTGGTGGTTAAAACTAAAAGTGGCCAGATCAACCATTAGATAGATCCCTCTCTGATTGAAACTAATCAGAGAGGGATACATTGGGCTTGATTCACTAAAGTGTGCTAAGTGTTAGCACGCCAGTGATAAGCCACTTAGCATGTGCAAACTGGCTTTGCATGTGCTAATATACACGTAAAAGTTTGTGCGCGCAAGGTTTTGCGCGCAACGGTTCGTGTGCAAAATCAGCCGCTTCATGTGCTAAATAGCATGATAAGCATACTTCGCACGTGAAGCTGCTGATTTTGCACACGAAGCGGTGAGCTTAAAACTTTACGTGTGCAAACCTTTACGCGCTCTAAAATAGTACGCGATCAGTAACAGCTTTGCCATGCACACTACTTAGCACCCTAGTTTGCACGTGCAAAGCTTTTAGGCATGCTAACTGTGCTAGCATGCTTTAGTGAAACAAGCCCATTGCCTTCCTACACACTGCACATCAATTTCCAGTTCAGTAGGAAATCTTTTGGAAATCATCCTGCCGCCGCTGATGCCACATGCTGGGCTGCCCCCCATGTGTATATGTGTCATTCCCCCATGCCATGCTCAGTGTTAAAGTCTCACCTCTCCACTGGTCTCCTTCGGTGTCCAACATCACCATAAGCACCTGCACCATGTGACACTGGTGCATACAAACATCACAACATGCCCCAGTGTCATGTGGACACTGGAGGTGGTCAGAAGTCACACCGGCAGATAGGTGAGACTTTAACACTGCACAGGGGCACGGGGGGTGTCACTTATACAGTTGGAGGGATATTGGCCAGGGGTCCTTTGTTCATCGCAATATTGAGCGCCATTACCCCCGCGTTCCCTAATCAAGCCCTTGTGACCAAGATTATTCCACCATTCCTGATCAATCCATTTGACTAATTTCTGCTGGCAATCGAAGGAGTGATCGATCGGGTGGCCATGTTACATAGTTACATAGTTATTTTGGTTGAAAAAAGACATACATCCATCGAGTTCAACCAGTATAAAGTACAAGACCAGCCTGCTCCCTCACATATCCCTGTTGATCCAGAGGAAGGCGAAAAAACCCTTACAAGGCATGGTCCAATTAGCCCCTAAAGGGAAAAATTCCTTCCCGACTCCAGATGGCAATCAGATAAAATCCCTGGATCAACATCATTAGGCATTACCTAGTAATTGTAGCCTGGATGTCTTTCAATGCAAGGAAAGCATCTAAGCCCCCTTTAAATGCAGGTATAGAGTTTGCCATAACAACTGTTGCAGCACCCATTTCCTTTCTGATTTGATACAATTATTGAATTGGAAAGTTGATCAAGCAACAATATCGAGTAATGCATAGGCACCCTTAGGCCTATTTTTGGGAGAAACATCACAACATTTTATTTTCCTAACATGAAATTAGAAATAAAAAAGTTTTGACTTACCATAGTAATGGTTGTCCAACACTGTAAAAGGAAGACAAATGCCCTGATGCACAAAACTTCTCATGAGTTATCTCACTTTGGTCCGGATGCACTTAGCTTTCCTCATGAGTTATTTTGCCTTCTCTTTTTCTCTCAGCATGTCAATACAATACTAATGTACTCATGTACTCAATTCTCTGGGAGAGAGAGGATAAGTGTGCGGCTGCTTATTGGAAGTACTTCCACATTACCTCACAATTGAGCCCATTCTATTAACACTGGGCTCAGGCACTTTGCAAGAGAGGTAGGATTAACCTTCCCCAAGGCAAAGTACCCGCTAATGTTAAGAACTGTGAGGTCTGGTGTTCCTCATGGGGCAGATCCTTAAGCTGGCCAATTCCATCATGAAATGTGAATAGGAGAACATAAAGGCAAGGCTTGAAAAATGAGACCCGTGTTTTGTTGTTGACGTTGTTGTTATTGTTTTGATTTTTTTTTAAATAAATATGCATTATAATTTTAATTTCCCACCATTATCTGATTTTGAGAATTCCAGGGGATCACTGAAAGACATCACTGACCTTAAAATGTTGTTTAGAAGAATGGAGAGGAGCCCTTTTAACTTTTAACCCCTTGCCTCCCGTGCAGGCTGGTATTAATCAGGATGGCAGAGATGACACATGCGTAAAGCTGGAACCCTGAGCAATATCAGCCCACATGGTTAATAACACTGAAGTGCACCTTGCAGTAAGAGTGGAAAATCTCCTCTCCCCCTTTGCAAAACAGTCCTATCAAGTGTTACGGTTAAGGACATGGGCCTTTACCCACCTCTGGTGCCAAAGAAAAGATAAGGATAATAGTATTGAAGGGGGGAGGGGGGGTAAATGACAAGGAGGAGCCAGTTTTCCAAACCATCTCAGGGGAACGTATTCAAAAATAAAAAAATTGCCAAAAAAAAACAACAGTTAGTGCCCCAAATATATATGTAACACCCCCCACTTTTTTTTCGTAAAATAGGTCCTCGTACGTCCACCATTTTTTTTCTCTTTACTTGGTGTGGGAGAGACAGTAAGCTGTGGCAGTATGGAGGGAGAAGTAACACTGAGATGGGTTGGAAGAAAAAAAAAGAAAAAGAAAAGGGCAGAAGTGATGTCACTTTTGGTATTACAGAAAAAATAGTCAAGATGGAAACCAGCAGAAATACTATTTTCTTTCTTTTTTGTTTTCATATCACATTTCTCCTAAATCTGACAGTGTATACTAAAACAGGAAAGGTAAGCTAAATAACAAATTTATTATTTGATGATTTTTTTTTTCAGTTCATATTTTATCTCACTTTCTTTGTTCCAAAAAAAAGGGTTGAGGCAGGGAACACACTTGACTTTCAGTTTTCCGCGCGCGTTTTTCTGCATACTTTTTCTGCACACCAAGTGTGTCTCCATGCAGGAAAACGCGCGCTTTTTTTCACAGCAGCTAATGTAAATGATAGAGGAAACTGCCAAAATGTGCAGAGTCATCATGCAGAATGTCAGGTTTTTTTCTGCGTGCGTACAACACAGTAAGTGTGCACTAGCACATTGATTAACATGAGTTCTCAGTTTTTCTGTGCAGAAAACGCGCACTAAAACAGTCAAGTGTGTTCCCTGCCTCAATGTTAAAGAAACTCTGAAGCCAATTTAAAATCCCGTTTTTATCTTACATGCATGTTAAGAAGTATCAGTAGACCTAAAACACTGCATTCCCTTGGCAGAACGAGGGATTTAGACCCCCCCCCCCAAATCCCGGGGCAAAAATACACGACTTTCTTGGTCGTGGATTTTGCTGCCCGGGTAGGCAGTGCTTTGAGCTGCAGCTCTGCCTCACTGAAGTAAGTTTTTGACTGATCCACCGAGCGGATCAGTCAAAAACAGTCTTATCGGTCTGCCGACAGACTGTATACATGTCCTGCAGAACGACCCCGCCGTGGGAGGGTCTGACGGACCCGTCGTTTGAAATGTGTACGCGCCTTTAGAGAGAGATTTGTCTCTTGGTCGAATCTGCAAATCAACACTAGATGTATGGCTACCTTTATATAGATACGATGAAGAAACCAAAGATAAGGCATGATAGCTCAAGAGATAAGATAAGTGAATCAGGACTGGTATCTTTTTCTTAGGTGCCTGATGTTGTCTCTTCAAGTACCAAATCAGGTTCAAATGAATTAAAATAATAGAAGTGCTCATAAATTTAATTTTAGCACATTGCAAACAAAAGAAAACAAAACATTCACTTAGCTTTGATGTTATTTTCTCTCATTGTTTTGTTTGTTAGGTGTTAAAAAAGGTGTATTATCTAGGTAAGGTGAAACAAAAAACATAAGCTCTGATAACTCATGAGAAAAGCTTAGTGCGTCAGGGCGATAGTAGGTTAAATATTCAATATGGAAAGGTGAGGCACTTCTTGCTCTGCTCGCAACTCTGTGGGGTGAGGGAAGGAGGCACCTATATCAGGGGAACATCTGACTACCTATACTCAGGTGGGTCGAAGACGAAGGTGGGTCGTCAGGCTAACTATACCGGTGGAACGTCTGACTACCTATACTCGGAGGGGGGTCTTCAGGCTCCCTACAGTTGGAGAGACATCTGACTACCTATACTGGGGGGTGGGGGGGGGGTACTGGGGAGACATCTGACTACCTATACTGGGGGTGTCAACAGGCTACCTTTACTGGGGGGACATCTGACTACCTATACTGGGGGGTCATACCTATACTGGCAGAGTTATCAGGCTACCTATCCCGGGGAGACATCTTCTGACTACTGACTACTGGAGGGTCATCAGACAACCTATACGGGGGGGGGGGGGCACACCTGACTACCTATACTGGGTGGGGAAGGGGGGGTCATCAGGCTACCTATACTGGGGGGATATCTGGCTACCTATATGGTGGGGTCATCAGGCTACCCCTACTGGGGGATCATCTGTCTACCCTACCCATACTTGGGGGGGGGGGGGGTCATCAGGCTACCTATACTGGGGATATCTGGTTACCTATACAGGGGAAGGGGGGTGACATCTGGCTACCTATACTAGTATGGTTTCCAGGCAGAGGAGGAGGATACATTGATCCAGTAAAGGAGAACATTTCTATCCATGTAGCTTGTCTTTCCACTGGATGAAGGTACACCGAAGCTCAAAATGTTTCACATTAAGGACATGTCTTTTTTGAGCCTAGACAACTACACTCACCTAAAGGATTATTAGGAACACCTGTTCAATTTCTCATTAATGCAATTATGTAATCAACCAATCACATGGCAGTTGCTTCAATGCATTTAGGGGTGTGGTCCTGGTCAAGACAATCTCCTGAACTCCAAACTGAATGTAAGTATGGGAAAGAAAGGTGATTTAAGCAATTTTGAGTGTGGCATGGTTGTTAGTGCCAGACGGGCAGGTCTGAGTATTTCACAATCTGCTCAGTTACTGGGATTTTCACGCACAACCATTTCTAGGGTTTACAAAGAATGGTGTGAAAAGGGAAAAACATCCAGTATGCGGCAGTCCTGTGGGCAAAAAATGCCTTGTTGATGCTCTCGGTCAGAAGAAAATGGCCAACTGATTCAAGCTGATAGAAGAGCAACGTTGACTGAAGTAACCACTCGTTACAACCGAGATATGCAGCAAAGCATTTGTGAAGCCACAACACGCACAACCTTGAGGCGGATGGGCTACAACAGCAGAAGACCCTACCGGGTACCACTCATCTCTACTACAAATACGAAAAAGAGGCTACAATTTGCACAAGCTCACCAAAATTGGACAGCTGAAGACTGGAAAAATGTTGCCAGGTCTGATGAGTCTCAATAGAGTCAGAATTTGGCGTAAACAGAATGAGAACATGGATTCATCATGCCTTGTTGGTGGTGTACCCATCCTCTGATGACTACTTCCAGCAGGATAATGCACCATGTCACAAAGCTCGAATCATTTCAAATTGGTTTCTTGAACATGACAACGAGTTCACTGTACTAAAATGGCCCCCACAGTCACCAGATCTCAACCCAATAGAGCATCTTTGGAATGGGAGATTTGTGCCCTGGATGTGCATCCCACAAATCTCCGTCAACTGCAAGATGCTATCCTACCAATATAGGCCAACATTTCTAAAGAATGCTTTCAGCACCTTGTTGAATCAATGCCATGTAGAATTAAGTCACATTTTGAAGGTGAAAGGGGGTCAAACACTGTATTAGCATGGTGTTCCTAATAATCCTTTAGGTGAGTATAGCAAATAGACAGACTGCCACCAGCAGGACATATTGTCCAAGGGGGGAAGCCCAGAAGGAAAAGGGCAATAAAGTGTACCTTATATGAGGTCTGAAGTATCTTTATGGATTCTGATGGCAGTCCTGGTTGGGGGTGGCAGGATAATAGATAAGGGAGTGGCTGAAGAGGTTAAGATAGACAAATACAATCAAACAGAGAGAGAGGGAGGTGGGGGGGGAAGGGGGAAGAGGACATTTGAGAGAGAGACCGTGAAAGTAGAGAGAGATGGAAATGTGATGCAGAGAGATGCAGAGAGATGCAGAGAAGGGAAGAGGGAAACAAAATGAAACTGGAGTATTAAAAGCCTAAAGGTGGCCACACACCATACAATAAAAAGATCCAATTTTACACCAATTCTATAAAAACAATGAGTTGTACAGAAAAAAAATCAAAAGTTTTCCATTTGAGCAAGAATTCTGATCGAATTTTTTATTTTTTTTTTAAATATATGTCGATTGGGAGTGCTAGATCTTTCTGATCAATTTTTATGCAGATTGAATGGTTTTTGATTTATAGATCTTGATTTATAAATTCTTAAATTATACATCCATGCATTTTTTTCAGGTTTCAATCATTTTTTTTTCATAATTAGGATACAAATTGACCATGTGAGTGTGATACATTGGTTGGATTTTTCAAATGTTACTATCAATCAGATTGTATTGTGTGTGGCCACCTTAAGCCTCGGTTCCCACTTATATAGAAAATTTACTCATCCAGAATATTTTCTACACCTCCGCTTAACACAGGAAGTGGATCCTTTTGTTAAAAATAGCCGTTTCCAATTGGTAAACAAAAAAATGGATTTGTGTCTCAGGTTATGGTAAAAGGAACGCAGAGTCCCAACATGCTGCATTTTTTTGGACAAGCGGATCTGTTAGTCACATATGGTGCAATGCATCCACACGCAAATGCAACCTAAAAGCGGAGAGGAGCAAACACTGAACTGGTCCACTCTGCTCCAAACCAAACAAGAGTTCTGAAATGGGAATCAAGTCTTATTGCCTGGTACACACCGTGCAATTTCCCGTCAGATAAACATGTCAAATCGAAGTGACCAAAAAAAATCAGAAATCACATCAGACCTCTGGGAAATAATAATTTCTACACGTCTATCTGATGAGAAATTGCACGGTGTGTACCAGGCATAAATCAGAAGACATAAGACTGCTGATTCATACAATAACACTGCATTGTTGCAGAACGATGGAAGACACGCAACTTTACTTAAAGATTAACTTACTTTTATCAGCGTCATAATCTAAAAAAAAAAAAACAGATAAAGAAGACAAGATAAACTCATGCATCAAAACATACCGTAATAAAATTTAAAAAAAAAGCATTATAATATCTGTAACACAAATATTCCAGCAAGTTGAAATCTATAGTCTTACTGTCTTTGGACACAATAATGAGTTTCTCCGACTAGAATTTTATAAAAAAAAATATTTTCCAACTCTAGTAAAAGCACACCTGAAGTGAAATGGATATGAAGGCTGACATATTTATTTCCTTTTAAACAATGCAAAGTGCTTCACTGCCCTACTGATCCTCTGCCTCTAATACTGTAAAGGTGGCCATACATCAAGCGATTTTGTCGGGCGATCGACCAAAAGACAAACCTCTCTCTGATCGAATCTGATCGGAAAGGGATCCCCCCCCAGGGAGTCTTTACCCCACCTCCTCCTGGGGCACCGGAGGTGGGGAAGAGCCCCTTGTCAATGGATTGGACAAAGGCTCCAAGGGAGAGGGGAAGGCTTGGCTGCGCCTCTCCCTGGAGCCCCCCCATACCATGGACCATGCGGGCTGGTATAGCTCAGGGTGCGAAGCCCCAGTCGGCCGGGGCTCCGCCTTCTGGCTATCCCAGGCTGCATGGGGGACAAGGGGATAAAGAGGCTCGGGAGGGGAGACCCCACATCATTTTTTTTATTATTTTCCCACTATCAGCACACAATTTTTTTTTCAAATATTGTTTCCCGCTATCTTTTTAACATATCCTGCAAATGCGATGTTGCTAGGATGTAAGGGGCCTTTGCTATTAACTGCTAAAGTGGGCAGGAATTGTTTCATTGTTTTCCTTTGAAATTTTAAAATCTATTTTCTTAAAAACTATAAGGTCTTTTTTTCCTCTTGTTCCCACTGTTCTTCTTAACATATCTGGCAAATGTAGTGTTCCTCCCATGTAAGGGGGCTTTGCTATTAACTGCTAAATTCAGCAGGTTTGGGCAGCTTTTTAATCACAAATACTTTTTTGTTTCAAAATCGATTTTCTCCAAAACTAAAAGTTCTTTTTGAATTTTTTTTTAAATTTTAGCCACATCTCGCCTTTATAATCCATGCAATTTTAGTGATTATAGCATGGATGGGGGCTTTGCTATTAGCTAAAATGCTTTTCTGTGATCATGGCCAGAAGTGATTGCCTCATTCACGGGAACATCTGGAAATGAATCACGCCATTTCCGGATTTTTTTTCAACCACGGCCAAATAGGTTGAATCCGTGATCGGGGGCATCCGAGCATCACTGCTATTAAGTATCATTACATGCAACTGGATGGCATTTGTAGCCCAGCAAATTGGTGTCTGTCTGTGTGAATGGGGCCTAAGGGTTAATAATCCCATGCTAGAAATCAGTCTTTCTGTAGTAGGTGAAGTTGCAGCACAGTTCTACCTGATAACAAATTAGAGGTCATAAAACTGGTGAGTGACTGTGACAAACATTCTCTCAGGGAGGAGATAAGAAGTTCAATAGGTCTTCATTACTCTGTGTGGGAGCTGAATAAAGTGCAACAACAAATGAGAGTGAGACAAGTGCATCCTCAAACCTACACCTTTAAACTTTAAAGCCAAAATAAGAATTTGGAATTCCATTAAAGCTCTATTTAGGATTAGATCTGTAGAATCATGCTTACTTTCAAACCAACACTGAAAATACTGAACAGCTTTTGCTGTCTACAGATGGTGTCTTCATCCTAAGACATTTATTTGTACCCACTGTGAAGTTAATAAGACAACCCTCACTGCTTAAATCGTTAGGGGGAGGGGGAGTAGTCCATAATGTTTGCTATTCGCAAGCACTATCATATAAAAAGGGCAATGAAAGTGTATTAGAGAGATAAGAGATATGGAATTGTTAACAGGCACATAGTGGCAAACATACCAAGTGGAAAGTCTTCTCCCATCGCCTGTTCTGTAAGAAAAATAAAACAGAAATTAAAAAAAATAAAACCTATTTAAAAAAACAACATTATTTACTATTACTCTTCACTTTCATCCATTAATATATTATTATGACAAGTACTACACAGAACAATGAACCTTTCAAATTAGCGTCTGCACCTGTGTGTGGAGCTAACCACTTCAGGACCAGAGCAATTGTCACCCCTCATTCGCTTCTGATTAGCATAGATAAATATCTAAAACCCTGGAGCAAAAGGGTTATGAGGCACCCAAATTAAATGAGATCTAAGATGACATTAATGATGTCACTACAACAGTTAGAGTACAGGTTATTACTATAGTTATTATACATTTATATAGCTGTGATACACCCCGCAGTACTGTACGGAGGTCGGTCTGTTTCTCTGCCTTGCAAGAGCGTTATGGCTTATAATTGGTTATCAGTGAGAGAGAAAGAGCCATTTGCATACCTGCATTTTTAAGCCCCAGGCTGGGTTCACCGTGATCAGTTGCATAACTCATGCATTATATTGACTGTGAACTGCAATGGATACTGGCAATAGGCTTTAATACAAAGCCTGCATGCAGCGAGTTAGAATAAGGTGATCTGTTACTGTGAACAGCCGCATAGAATTGTATAGGCCATAAGCTAACATGCAGAAATCTTCTGCAATGCAACTGATCACTGTGAACAGGGCCTCAGTCTGGAATCACAGTGGTCAGTTGCAAAAGGTATGTGTTATAATACACTAAAATGAGTGTGAGCTGCAATGGAGACTGGAATAGACTTTAATGCAAAACCTGCATGCAGCGAGTTAGAAACACGTGATCAGTTACAACCCTTTACTGTGAACAGGACCTTAGAATTATATGGGCAGTCAGATGACATGAAGAATTATTCTGCAATGCAATGAGCCCTGTGAACCTAGCCTTAGGCTGACTTTACAGTGGTCAGTTGCATAATGCATGAATTATAATGAGTGCAGACTGGACATAGACTGGAATACAAAGCCTGCATGCAGCAAGTTAAAATAACACAATTACGGCTATTGTGCAGGCCCATAGAATTGTATGGGCAGTGAATTGACATACAGAATTATTCTGCAACGCAACTGAGCACTGTGAACATAGGCAAACGCAGGGGGGGATTACAGCTGCCCAGAATCCCCCCTCAGACCAGAGCCAGTGCAGTGTATGGGGACAGGCACCAGTTGAGACAACAGCATGTCTGCAGGCATCCTGCGGCTCACAGCACTACCCCCTTTCTTTCCTTGCTACAGTTGACTTTGGATAGAGCAGCAGCGTGTGTACATAGCATGGAACAGCTCTGGGGAACATAACAAAGTCCGGTATGAGCACAGCCCTGTGCCCTGCTGTGTGAATGCTTCACTTTCCTCTTTATTACCAATGTCAGCTGTCCTCATTATTATCTGTATCCAAACTGCTCCTGATCGATCCCGTTGTCGGTTGGACGGACAAGAAATTGCATTATGCGTACCCAGCATGATCTCCTACCATATTATTAAAACTGTATTGTGTGTGGCTAACGGAGACCTTTCAGAAATCCCCCCTTTGAAAATCCTGGGTTTGCCCCTGGTGAACTAGCCCTTACAGTGAGAAAACAAAATAAAAAAGGAACACAGCCTAGTTCTTTGCAGGATTAGGGCTATACACATTTATGTTCATATCACGTCACATCAGTTCAGACACCCTTAAAGTGAAACTGAACTCTTGCAGGGGACAGAAGAAAAACATAGAGAAATGCCCCCGTATGTATTTAGAGAGTTTAGCCTGTTTAATGAGATGGCAGATAAGCTCATATGAAAGCACAGAAGGTTAACAATATGTCTGCTTCCATGTATCAGGAAGTAGAAACAGTGCAGATTTATTTTAGGATTTGTATCAGGTGTAACACAGAATTGTTTTTTGTTTAAAGGTCATTATGTTGTTGTGGATCTTTTAGAGCAGAGAAGATGTTCTGAGTTCAAGTCCGCTTTATAGTCTCACATAAGAGACAGTTTTCATGATGCCTTTGGTGACACCAAATTAGTTAATTTATGCATAATTTGCAGATATGCGTTTGTTTAAGTGTATAATTAAAGAAAACCTTAAGTCTGCACAAAAAAATGACTTTTACTCACCTGGGGCTCCCCTCAGCCCCCTGCAGCTGAACGGTGCCCTCGCCGTGTCCCTCCGATGCACCTGGACTCGCCGGCGGCCACTTCCGGTTTGCCTGTCACTGGCCGACAATAGCATTATAGAGGGCGCTATTGCGGCCAGGAACGCGTTCCCAGCCTGTCGGCCGGTGGCGGCCAGACCGGAAGTAGCCGCCAGTGAGTCCAGGCGCATTGGAGGGACACGGCGAGGGCACCGTTCAGCTGCAGGGGGCTGAGGGGAGTCATTTTTTGTGCAGACTTAAGTATCCCTTTAAGCACCAAATAAAGCAAAATGCCTGTTACATGTTTGAATTGTAAAATAGAACAAAATCAGCAAAATCTTTAAAAATTAGGTTAAAACAAATGATAATGCCACCAATGGATCTTTCTGAATTAACCCCAATGTGTGTCCAATTGTGGCCAAGGATGGTGCTGATGCTGTATATTATGGCAAAATGTTCTTTCAGGTCAGTTATGATGCTGTCTATTTTAATGATAATCTGTCTACTTTTTACTAATTAAAAGTGCGGGCCCTTGCAATCTAACGATGTTTAATGAGAGAGGTAGTCCAGTAAATTTAGCCATACATCTAGCGTTGATGGGCAGATTGACCAAGAGACAGATCTCTCTCTGAGTAGAGAGAGATCTGTTGGCTGCCCATACACCGCAGACCGATTCCCTATCAATTTCATGCTGCAATAGATCTAGATTTGGCCTTATAATGCCGCACCCATTGCCTCACCAGCCCAACACTGTCCCCCTAATGTTCAATGTGCCCCTGTGGTGCCCAGTGCTCTATACATTACCCGCCGGTATCTGCCACTAGCTCTGGGCTGGTTCTGGTCTCCGTCCACAATCTGCATACACGAGAAACGTCGGCAACCACATGGGATGCGTGTATGGATGGAGGATGGAGCCTGGAGCCTGTGGCAAGCACAGACCGATAATGTACTGGGCAGAGGAGGTGGGGGGTGGGGCATTAAACATTAGGGAGGACAGCGTCAAAGGTTTTGTTGCGTTTGTTGCTTGTCCTGATATCGTTCGCCATTACCGATCATGACAGCCCGACATCTTGCAGCGTGTCCGATCGACATGCTTGGCCTGAAATTGGTCTCATCTGTAGATGTATGAATACCTTAACACTGCTGTTAGATATCTAACTCCCCTTTTCAACAATAACACTCCTTACATCTCTCTCTCTTTTCACACTCTAAAGTCTACATGACATGACTTATCAGCACTTACCTCCTTCCTTTGGTTTATTGGCCACTAGTTGCTTATCAGCATCCTCTTTCTCCTCATCTGTCGTCACTACCATGGATGTTAGCGGGGTGACAAAATGATACTTCAAGGAGAGATTGAGGGCTTTCTCTTTCACCCTCTGCTTATCTTCCCCATCCAAAGAGATCCTGCGTGTTAGAGATTGCTTAATTTAAAATGTTACATAACAGCTTAGAGGCCTATTCATAAAAGTGGCAATAGAACCCTGATGTATATCTCAGTCAACATAATGTTGCTGACAATGGATCACAAAAATAAACATAAGCTTATAGGTTAACATTGCTATGAAAAGCAGTAATATGCCTCTGACTCCCCTATGGATGTTTAGAGTCACATGACTTAAACATCATGTGACTGACTAAGCCAATAAATGAGAGAATGAAGAACATCTCTCCCTATTGTTAAATGAAAGGCTAGGATTTGTTACCAGGGGTAATGATAAGGAGAGGATTACATTCACTGGAAAAAATAAGCTCCTCTGTGGCTCCATGGAACTGAATCCCATTTGCTACCCCTTTGGTGTTAATGATGTGCATGTGGACAGGTGTGATGTGGCAGTAGTGATGGTACTCATCACATCACATTTTTACAAATAGGATGCTGGTCATTTTTGGCCTTAACCTCCCTAGCGGTATGGACAGAAATGTCCGTTCAAAAAAACATGCTGTGAACAGTATAAACATGCATACACATCAATACTCTCCTGCACTGTATACTAGACCCTTGCTTGACACATTTTGGCAAGTTACAGGAAAAAAAAAGTTTTAAAAATAAATTTTATCACTGTCTGCACAGAAATCCTGGGGAAATTGAACGCTGGGTAGGTTAAAGGACCACTATCATGAAAAAATGTAAAATACATGTAAACACATACAAATAAGAAGTTTGTTTCTTCCAGAGTAAAATAAGCCATACATTAATTTTCTTCTGTTCGATCTCACTTACAGTAGGCAGTAGAAATCTGACAGAACCAACAGGTTTTGGACTCGCCCAGCTCTCTATGGGGGATTCTCAGCATGGCCTTTATTCTTTAGAATGCCACTCCCTGAAAAAGGATTTAGACAAAGATGCCAGCCAGCCAGCCTCCCTGCACACGTTTTTTGGCAGTTGGACAGAGCAACTGCCATTCACAAAGTGCTTTTGAAAATTATGAAAACCCTGAAAACCCCCCTACGAGGAGATGGGCTAGTCTAAAACATGTCCTTTCTGTCAGATTTCCACTACCTATTGTAAGTGACAGCAACATGAGAGAAAAGTAATTTATGACTCATTTTGTTCTGAAAGAAATGTACTTCTTATTTGTATGTGTTCACATATATTTAAAATTTTACGATTTTCGCAATTGTGGTCCTTTAAAAATGTCTACTGATAGTTTGTATTTTTAACACACATTCATAAATATGTTGATATGTTGATCCAGAAGAAAGCCTGACAGAACTAGTGAGGCCTCTGCCTATAAATCTTTAGAAAATAATGAGAACCATCCTATTCTTCACCTCCTTGTGGTACAAACTATTCTGGGGAAATGTTATTACTAGTTGGTTACAGCTGGGAAACATTTTTAATGCAAATGGTATGCAGCTTGGAACCAGCCCAGCCCACATTGTCAGGAAGTGCATTTGATTGGCCCAACTCCAAGATGTATACAAATTGAATTACATTAGCATGCATGCATCTCATTGACTACTTCTAGCTGGTAATGGAGTACATCAGACATATCATAGGATGCACCAGGTTATTTTAACCACTTGGAGCTCACTCAGTGGACACATGAGTTCTGAGTGGAACTGGCCAACAATTTATAACAGGAGACACAATTGCGGTGCAATCTATCAAGAACTGATCCGGCTGTTGCACAATCTCTTGCAGCTCACACAGTCCGTCTGTCAGCGACACAACCACGCATGCGATGCCTTGCATAACAGCATCTGGTTGCTGAGCAACCTTCCATCCCCTGGCGACACACATGATTCCAGGCACTTACACACCCAGATCCAGGGCGTCCCCTTTGAGCCGCCGCATACACCCGACATAGGAACCTAGCAATGCCGCCTGCATTTCTAGCAACGGCCCACCAATAAGGAAACGGCAGGGCATCTTTTTTGCAGATGCCATGAGTGCTTACCCCATCACCTAGTGATGCTGCTTGCGTTGCTAGCAACGGTACTTCTGCCTACTACCACGGAAGGAACAGGGCATCTCCTTCTCACCATGGCAGCATAGCTACAGCTACACCATTGGTGGATTGCCACCAGAAATCCACCCAGTGGCAAGAAGTTCTCATGAGGGCCATTAGTTGCCAGGTTACTTTGCCCTTTCCACTACTATTTAAACAGTTAACGTATGTGGCAGTGATGCACTTGATGAAGGTGTGGATACATCTAAATGCATTGTAACTTCACTGGCACACTAACAGGGTGATAGCCTGCTGCCCTCCACTACCAGGGACCTAGATTGCTGCTGGCCACAGCGACCGCTTAAGACATCACCCTCGACCTTCATGGGCATAGTCCCAGATATGCTTTTAAAGATTTGTTACCAAGTAAGTGCAATGGATGCTTGCATTGCAAAATAAAAGTTACTGTATTTCACAAACTGGAGTGCTCTCTTTCTCTTTTTCTTATTTCTTCACAACAATTTATAATGCAGATGACTTACTGTTGGATCAGCAGTTGCTCTATAGTTAGATAGGCCCATAATCGCTCAGTGAAATCGCCAAAGATATACTGCTGTTCTTTCTCCACATCTTCTTCCTTTAAATTGGTTTCCACTTTTATGGAAAAAGGCTCAGACATCTTTATGAAAACAAGACAGTTCATGTCAGTAATAAACTAAAAGTCCAACTTTGCTGAGAAAATGCACTTTAGGAAAACATTTTGGCAAGCGTTATTGCATGCCTTTACCTGCTTCTGTTTTGTCAGTATTAATTAGGCATTGCCAGAGGACTTGCTGAAATCTAAAAAGAGTGCCAAGTGTGACGTTCTAATCTGAGAGGTTGGAGTTAATTTACTAAGATTGGAGAACACTGGTGATTGTATGCAATCCAAACCTCAACTGGATTTGTAAAAAAAAACAAAAAAAAAAAACACAACAAATCTTTATTAGCTGGTGACAAATAAATCAGTTTCAAAGTACTCGGTGAGGAACACAGACATTGGCCACTTTCTGTGCAACAGACCTGCAGTGCTATAGATTACACAGCTAAGTATGTGCCTTCTCCCTCTTCTAGTCATTTGCTAAAAAAAAAAAAAATTCAAGATAGGATTTTTAGGTTCTGAAGTATTTAAAACATTTGAGCACCCTGTCCCTGACTACTAAGTTCTTAGATGATCAAATCTGTGCCTGGGGTTGGGCTTCAAGAAAGCTAGGACAGCCTAGTTTTATCTAAATAAGAACCAAAATATGTTTCCACTGGGGGGTGCCTGCATATAACTGCACTCATTTACTAACCTTTCATTACTGCCACTATGATGTGACGTGACTGAAGCCTTACAAACGTTTGCCACCTAAAAGTACCATACATTATTTTTTAGATGTTCACTTCAGGCTTACTGGATCAGTTCAGTAATCTCCATCCTTAGTAAATAGAGCCCAAACCCTCTCCCTATTATTTTTGTCGACATGCAAGTTTTTTCCTAAAGGCAAAACCATTAGTGCAATAAACCTAAAGGAACTGGAAAGGATGTCATATTTCACGTCAGAGGTAGTGTTGGGCGAACAGTGTTCGCCACTGTTCGGGTTCTGCAGAACATCACCCTGTTCGGGTGATGTTCGAGTTCGGCCGAACACCTGACGGTGCTCGGCCAAACCGTTCGGCCATATGGCCGAACTAAGAGCGCATGGCCGAACGTTCCCCGAACGTTCGGCTAGCGCTGTGATTGGCCGAACGGGTCACGTGGTTCGGACCCGAACGCGCTCTGATTGGCCGAACGGTCACGTGGTTCGGGTAAATAAATACCCGAACCACGTCATATCTCCGCCATTTGTCTGTGGGTTTAGCTTTGGGTAGGCAGGCAGGGTAGTTCGCGCTCCAGCCACGCTAGCCAGGGTCCCCCCTGTCATTGTGTCACTGCTGGGAACAGTAGTACACCGCTTGCTCAGCCACACTATATAGCATTCTGTTTACTGCCACTCTGTGTACCTCGCTCAGCCACACTATATAGCATTCTGTTTACTGCCACTCTGTGTCTGCTGGGAATAGTAGTACACCGCTTGCTCAGCCACACTATATAGCATTCTGTTTACTGCCACTCTGTGTACCTCGCTCAGCCACACTATATAGCATTCTGTTTACTGCCACTCTGTGTCTGCTGGGAATAGTGGTACACCGCTCGCTCAGCCACACTATATAGCATTCTGTTCACTGTTCTGTGTCTGCTTGGAATAGTGGTACACCGCTCGCTCAGCCACACTATATAGCATTCTGTTTACTGTTCTGTGTCTGCTGGGAATAGTGGTACACCGCTCGCTCAGCCACACTATATAGCATTCTGTTTACTGTTCTGTGTCTGCTGGGAATAGTGGTACACCGCTCGCTCAGCCACACTATATAGCATTCTGTTTACTGTTCTGTGTCTGCTGGGAATAGTGGTACACCGCTCGCTCATCCACACTATATAGCATTCTGTTCACTGTTCTGTGTCTGCTGGGAATAGTGGTACACCGCCCGCTCAGCCACACTATATAGCATTCTGTTCACTGTTCTGTGTCTGCTGGGAATAGTGGTACACCGCTCGCTCAGCCACACTATATAGCATTCTGTTCACTGTTCTGTGTCTGCTGGGAACAGTAGTACACCGCTCGCTCAGCCAGAGTATATAGCATTGTGTTTACTGCCACTCTGTGTACACCGCTCAGCCAGACTATATACCATTGTTTACTGACACTCTGTGTACACCGCTCAGCCAGACTATATACCATTGTTTACTGACACTCTGTGTACACCGCTCAGCCAGACTATATACCATTGTTTACTGCCACTCTGATTCTGCTGGGAACAGTAGTACACCGCTCGCTCAGCCAGACTATATAGCATTGTGTTTACTGCCACTCTGTGTACACCGCTCAGCCAGACTATATACCATTGTTTACTGACACTCTGTGTACACCGCTCAGCCAGACTATATACCATTGTTTACTGAAACTCTGTGTACACCGCTCAGCCAGACTATATACCATTGTTTACTGCCACTCTGATTCTGCTGGGAACAGTAGTACACCGCTCGCTCAGCCAGACTATATACCATTGTTTACTGACACTATATAGCAGACTATATAGCATTGTGTGTACACCGCTCAGCCAGACTATATACCATTGTTTACTGACACTCTGTGTACACCGCTCAGCCAGACTATATACCATTGTTTACTGCCACTCTGATTCTGCTGGGAACAGTAGTACACCGCTCGCTCAGCCAGACTATATACCATTGTTTACTGACACTCTGTGTACACCGCTCAGCCAGACTATATACCATTGTTTACTGCCACTCTGATTCTGCTGGGAACAGTAGTACACCGCTCGCTCAGCCAGACTATATACCATTGTTTACTGACACTATATAGCAGACTATATAGCATTGTGTGTACACCGCTCAGCCAGACTATATACCATTGTTTACTGACACTCTGTGTACACCGCTCAGCCAGACTATATACCATTGTTTACTGCCACTCTGATTCTGCTGGGAACAGTAGTACACCGCTCGCTCAGCCAGACTATATACCATTGTTTACTGACACTCTGTGTACACCGCTCAGCCAGACTATATACCATTGTTTACTGCCACTCTGATTCTGCTGGGAACAGTAGTACACCGCTCGCTCAGCCAGACTATATACCATTGTTTACTGACACTCTGTGTACACCGCTCAGCCAGACTATATACCATTGTTTACTGCCACTCTGATTCTGCTGGGAACAGTAGTACACCGCTCGCTCAGCCAGACTATATACCATTGTTTACTGACACTATATAGCAGACTATATAGCATTGTGTGTACACCGCTCAGCCAGACTATATACCATTGTTTACTGCCACTCTGATTCTGCTGGGAACAGTAGTACACCGCTCGCTCAGCCAGACTATATAGCATTGTGTTTACTGCCACTCTGTGTACACCGCTCAGCCACACTATATAGCATTGCGTACTCTGCCAGTCAGTGTGTATATTGCTGGGATCAGTAATACTCCACTCACCGTCAACCACTATATGAGCTCAACATGAGTTCCCCAGAGACCTCCGCTGTGAGCAGCACTCCCAACAACAGCAACAGCCAACGCCCCACGCAAGCTATAACATCCACCCCAGCAGCCAGTGGTCAGCAGCAGCCCTCCCCGGAGGAGAACGTTGTGTCCATCAGTCCGTCGCCAGAGCGATTAATGAGGGCTGCCATTGAGGAGATGATGGGGCCTGATGTGGAGGAGGAGGTCTGGCTCAGGCCAGCATCCCAAGTTAATGTTGAGGACGATGAGGGGTCTGTGTCTGGGGATGTTGGGGTGGCAGAGGTGGTGGGTGGGTCAGACTCAGGAGAAGAGTTGTATGATGAGGATGATGATCGGGACCATCTGTATGTGCCTCAGAGTCCGACCCCGGAAAACATGTTGTATCGTGTGTTTAGGTACTAAAATCTGCGTTCCCTCCCAGTAGTGTTGGGCGAACAGTGTTTGCCACTGTTCGGGTTCTGCAGAACATCACCCTGTTCGGGGTGACTATATAGCAGACTATATAGCATTGTGTTTAATGCCACTCTGTGTACACGGCTCAGCCACACTATATAGCATTGTGTTTACTTCCACTCTGTGTCTGCTGGGAACAGTAGTACACCGCTCACCCGCCACTGTATAGCATTGTGCTCTGTGTCACTGCTGACAATAGTGGTACACCGCTCACCCACCACTGTATAGCATTTCTGTACTGCCACTGTACTGCTGCCAGTCAGCGTGTACTTTAAGGATAAGTGAAATGAGGAAGAAATCCGGTGAAAGAGGGAGGGGCAAGGGAAGAGGTGTTTCCCCTGACGGTTCACGTACAGGCCACAGGGGAGCACCCAAGAAAACCCACTCAATACTGCCCATGTTGTCCAGGACAACAACCCTCACAGATCCAAAAGAACAGGACCAGATAATTACTTGGATGACCTCTCAAGCGTCCAGCAGTGGGTTAAGCAGCACCAGCACATCACGCACGAGGTCCGAGTCCTCAGCCAGTTAAAGTCTGGGCTTTCTTTGAAGACTGCACTGAGGATGTTACCATGGCGATTTGCAAGGTGTGCAAGACCCGCCTGAGCAGGGGGAAAAGTATTAACAACCTCTCCACCACCAGCATGAGCCGCCACATTCTATCCAAACATCCCACTCTGTGGGCAAACGCGGCAGGACAGGGTACCACCAGCAACACTGCCTCCCTTGGGTTCACCAGACTCACCACCAGACCCGCCTCAGCAGCAGCAGTAGCCCAGCCATTGCGTGGTTCACAACATTCACAAACATCAGACGATGCTGACACTGTCACTTTCCGGACTAGTGCTCTTGAGGTCTCCCAGTGTTCATCAAACACAACAACCAACAGCCCTTCGGTGTGCAGCGCTACGGTTGAGTTGTCTGTCTCTGAGATGTTTGAGCACAAGAGGAAATTGCCAGCAAATGACCCCCGGGCCGTGGCAGTAACAGCCAGCCAGCATAGCCAAGCTTCTGGCCTGCGAAATGCTGCCATATCGAGTGGTGGAGACAAACAGCTTCAAGGGCATGATGTCAGTGGCCATCCCACGTTACGTTGTTCCCAGCCGCTACCACTTTGCGCGCTCTGCAGTGCCTGAGTTGCATGAGCACGTGGTCAGCTAAATAACCCGAAGCTTGAAGAATGCCGTTGCCTGCAAGGTTCACCTCACCACTGACACCTGGACGAGTGCGTTCGGCCAGGGTCGATACATCTCCCTTACCGCGCACTGGGTGAACCTTGTGGAGCCTGGCAGCGATTCCTCACCTGCTACGGCGCGGGTGTTGCCCACGCCGCAAACAGCTGGATAACAACAGCAGCACCTACCTCTCTGACTCCTTCTCCTCCAACGCATCTCAAAGCTGTACCTCATCCGGAAATGCTAACCCAGCACCAGCAGCAGTAGGATCGTGGAAGCAGTGCAGCACAGCTGTTGGCATGCGTCAGCAAGCGTTGCTGAAGCTGATCTGCCTTGGGGATAAGCAGCACACAGGGGAGGAAATTTGGAGGGGAATAAAGGAACAGACGGATTTGTGGCTGGCACCGCTGGACCTGAAACCGGGCATGAAGCTAGACACCTGGCACGAACTGGCAATGTACGCAATAGAGGTGCTGGCTTGCCCGGCAGCCAGCGTTATGTCGGAACGCTGTTTCAGTGCTGCCGGAGGCATCATCACAGATCGGCGTATCCGCCTCTCCACAGAAAATGCAGACCGTCTGACTCAAATTAAAATGAATCAATCCTGGATTGGAAACGACTACGCAACACTCCTGGACCCCAACCAAGTAACATGACCGATGAACATCTGGGATGGTTTAGCGTTTCCGGTCCCTGTTTATTGAACCTCTCATCTGTATTACATTTATGACTGCATGGCGGCAAAAAGCATTGCTGCTATATCCGCACGCTTTTTGTCCTCATGCAAGGCCTGGGTTGTTGTGTCTCACAAAGCGTGGCCTTCTCCTCCTGCGCCTCCTCCTGTTCCATCACGTGTGCTGCTGCTGCTGCTGCTGCTGCTGGGTTACCGTTGCCGCGTGGTCCCTGTTTATGGAACCTCTTATCTTTATTACATTTATGACTACATGGCGGTACAAAGCATGCTATCCGCACGCTTTTTGTCCTCATGCAAGGCCTGGGTTGTTGTGTCTCACAAAGCGTGGCCTTCTCCTCCTGCGCCTCCTCCTGTTCCATCACGTGTGCTGCTGCTGCTGCTGCTGCTGGGTTAGCGTTGCCGGTCCCTGTTTATGGAACCTCTTATCTTTATTACATTTATGACTACATGGCGGTACAAAGCATGCTATCCGCACGCTTTTTGTCCTCATGCAAGGCCTGGGTTGTTGTGTCTCACAAAGCGTGGCCTTCTCCTCCTGCGCCTCCTCCTGTTCCATCACGTGTGCTGCTGCTGCTGCTGCTGCTGGGTTAGCGTTGCCGCGTGGTCCCTGTTTATTGAACCTCTTATCTTTATTACATTTATGACTACATGGCGGTACAAAGCATGCTCTCCGCACGCTTTTTGTCCTCATGCAAGGCCTGGGTTGTTGTGTCTCACAAAGCGTGGCCTTCTCCTCCTGCGCCTCCTCCTGTTCCATCACGTGTGCTGCTGCTGGGTTAGCGTTGCCGCGTGGTCCCTGTTTATTGAACCACTTATCTTTATTACATTTATGACTGCATGGTGGTACAAAGCATGCTATCCGCACGCTTCTTGTCCTCATGCAAGGCCTGGGTTGTTGTGTCTCAAAGCGTGGCCTTCTCCTCCTGCGCCACCCTCCTCCTGTTCCATCACGTGTGCTGCTGCTGGGTTAGCATTACCGGTCCCTTTTCCTGGAACCTCTTATATGTATTACATTTATGACTGCATGCCGACAAAAAGCATGTTACCTGTGCAAAGAAAACAGACATTTCCCGCATTTAAAAGACAGTTTTCCCTTTGAAACTTTAAAATCGATTTTCTCAAAAACTATAAGCTCTTTTTGCTAAATTTTTTTTTCCTCTTGTACCCACTCCCAAGGTGCACATACCCTGTAAATTTGGGGTATGTAGCATGTAAGGAGGCTTTACAAAGCACAAAAGTTCGGG